>NW_026706200.1:0-255820 GCF_029867415.1 Vicia villosa | reverse complement strand
GGTTTTGTTAAAAGCTATGAGAAGTGTGATACCTGGGTGGCGCAAAGCAAGTTGCTACCAGAGGAGAAGAGACGGAGACGAAACGATGGTGGTGGACGGAGGAGAAGAAGTTCGCGCGATGGTGGTGGACGGAGGACCGATAAGGTTGACGGAGGACCGATAAGGTTGACGGAGGACCGACGACGGTGAGGGGTGGGGTTTCTGGTTCGCGTGCAGAGAGAAAAAGAAAGAGAGAAAGTGAGAAACAGTAGAAGCGTGTTTTTGGTTTTAATTTTAGTAATAAGGCTACTAAAGCGCTTCTGGAAAGCGCTCTCATAGCCTGGTCTTTACCAGCGCTTTTGAAAAAAAGCGCTCTCATTAAACACCCCTACCAGAGCGCTTTTGAAAAGCGCTTTCGTTCCCCCCACGTTCCCCCCACCTACCAGAGCGCTTTTGTAAAGCGCTTTCGTACCCCCCCCTACCAGAGCGCTTTTGAAAAGCGCTCTCATAACCCCCCCTACCAGAGCGCTTCTTAAAAGCGCTTTCATACCCCCCCACTATTAGAGCGCTTTTTTAGCGTGTTTTTTAATTTTGTCTTTAGCGAAGCCTATGCCAGCGCTTTTCCTAAAAGCGCTTTCGTAGGGGTGCTGCTAAAAGCCAAATTTGGCGTAGTGTTCACAGTTGACTTTTTCCTGACAAAGTGAATTTTTGGGCTTTTGTGTAGAAATAAGATCTTCTCCACAAATGGATGATATAAATGGATTATATGGAGGTAGTAGAGATCCTTGAATCATGTCTTGAGTTTTGGATTCATGCCCTGATCAGAAGTCAACTATCTTGGTGAATTAGGTCAAAACCCTAATTTGTCGACCATGTGAAAGTAATGACTGTAGACTTTGAATTGAAGTGTGATGTCCAGTAGACCTTGTAATATGAGTTATTTGAAGATGATTGATGTCTTTGAATGACCCTCTGAGGTTTTTTAGGTTTTCCCAAATGTGATCCCTGATTTCAGTCCTTGATAGGCTCAGAACCCTAGTCTGGTGACCTGAGTAAACCTGTACTCATATGACTGGATGTCTAATCAATCATAGATGAGAAAAGTGAAGTCTTTGAGCCTCATGATTGTATTAGGGACTAATCCTTGTATTAATTGATCCTTTGCCTGAGCTTTCTTGTCTTTGAGCATCCTCGATTAGGTACCAGATGGAGAAATGACTGCTCTGGGTACTTGTCTTGACCTGATGAAAAATCCTGAAGATATGTCATCTCAGGGGGGTCAAAAATTAGGGTATGACAGATGCCCCTATTTAAGTTTCTTTTATCTAGAGGGAGAGAGATTGAGATCTCGATCTCTCCTGCGTAAAAGAGACTTAAATATCAAAGAATGCCCGAATTTTGGGCGCTCCTGAGATGTTGTAATTGATAAAATCTTTGCATGATTTGATCCTGTTGTCGCGCTTGGCGGGGGATGAGGAGACAAACTCCTGTAGAAATACTTGATGTGGATTCTGGAGAATGGATGGCAATGTAGGATGCGCAATCCATCTTCTTTAACTAAGTGTTGATACTTAGAAAAAGGTAAACAACCTCCTCTCGTTCCGGATGTCCAAATCTCGAAACTGGTCTTAGTTGCGTTTGGACAATATCTCAGATAAAGAGAAAATCTCCAAAGGTCTGTTTCCTCATCAAACTTCTTACCAGCGCTTGGAGGTAAGATGCCATTTGACGGCTGTAGAGAAACTTCAAATGTTTGTTTCCTCGTCTAACTTCTTATCAGCGCTTGGAGATAAGATGCCATTCGACGGTAGTAAAGAAACTTCAAAGGTTTGTTTCCTCGTCAAACTTCCTATCAGCGCTTGGAGATAAGATGCCATTCGACGGTAGTAAAGAAACTTCACCGGTTTGTATCCTCGTCAAACTTCCTATCAGCGCTTGGAGATAAGATGCCATTCGACGGTAGTAACGAAACTTCAAAGGTTTGTTTCCTCGTCAAACTTCCTATCAGCGCTTGGAGATAAGATGCCATTCGACGGTAGTAAAGAAACTTCACCGGTTTGTTTCCTCGTCAAACTTCCTATCAGCGCTTGGAGATAAGATGCCATTCGACGGTAGTAAAGAAACTTCACCATCTTCCCTTTTGACTTGACGTCTTTGAAAGATTGTCATATGGGCCCATGATCTTTTGAGGGGCTAATGACTTCGTTTGAAGGCGGACGAACTGTTTTCGGGGTGAAAACTGCCATTCGTTAACTGATGCCTGGGGAATCAACGAACTATTTTCCTAAGAGGAAAACTGCCATTCATCGACTCTGTGGGGAGTTAAGCATCCCAGAAACAGACAAACTGTTTGAAGAAACTGCCATTTGTCGTTCTCTTGAGTATTTAGCAGACAAACTGTCTTTTCTTGGGGAAAAGACTGCCATTTGCCAATTGCTAGGGGAGCAAACTGTCTTCTACTGGGAGAGACTGCCATTCGTCGACCCTGTCATGAAAGAAAGTGAGCAAACTGTCTTCTGCTGAAAGAGACTGCCATTTGCTGACTTTGTTATGATAGAAAGTGAGCAAACTGTCTTCTGCTGAAAGAGACTGCCATTTGCTGACTTTGTTATGATAGAAAGTGAGCAAACTGTCTTCTGCTGAAAGAGACTGCCATTTGCTGACTTTGCTGGGGAATCTGAACTATCTTCTGGATGAAGACTATCATTTGCTGACTCCGCTGGGGAATCATTTGTAGATCTGTAGGGAGTTCCGGAATGTGAAGCAGACTATCTTATCTGAAGAAGACTGTCGAATGTCGCTCTGCAGGAGATTCTCGGCTGAGGGATTCCAAAAGTGAACAAACTATCTCTTTGAGGGAGACCACCATTTATTGACTTGCTTGGGGAAACCTCTTTACATGGATCGTTGTCTTGAAGGAAAAAGTTTCTCCAGTGTTTGCAGGGGAAACTTGAGTTCATGCCCTCATGACTCGGGCATTCTCATGATTAAAAGCCTAATTTGACTATGCAATTGTGATGTAATGTATGCATGAATATTATGACAATTATAAAATGTAAAGTGAATGTGAATAGAATTGTCGCGGATGTGAAATCCTATGATACGACTGAAATTCTTGTGGATCAGAAGATGTCCTCTTCTTGGAGTTCGAACTCTCTCGGGAATATCTGGTTATCAGTTGTCCGCTGTCCGAAGTAAGTAATATGAATTGAAGTAAAGATCCGTCATCGGGAGATGTTCGCAAAGCGACCTCATGGGGAAATATTGGTTCCCGGAGTCTCAACCGTTCTCGGAGCAACTGTTTGCATTCTTCCTATTGTTCGTAAACCTTAGAAAGAAATTTCACCTTTATTTTCGCAAGTAAATTCATTTTTATTTTATGAAAACATTTGTTTCAAGAAAATGACGGTTTAAACTTAAAATGCATTTCAAGAAACTGAATAAGACTAGATTGCAAAGGAAAAGCACAAGGCTCAAATTATTATATATGGAATGGTAATCAGCCAAATGCTTGATTCCATGGAGTATTTACAAAGTTGGAAATTGGTAATTTTCGGGAAAAGGGCTACGATGAAACGTGACGACCGTTATCTTTCCCTTCCACTCCAAGTTGCGCTGTATTCGTGCTTCGTAGAAGATGACCTACTGCTGATGAACACTCCGCTATGGATTTTGAATGATCAAGTTTGTCCTGAACACAGTTACTTGCCATATATCCCTAACTTTTGCGTAAACTACCCCTTTCGGGTTTTAAGTTTACCGGGATTGATTATTTATTTTTTATGTCTCTAACTTTTGCCTGAATCGCCCTTTCGGGTTTTCGATTCACCGAGACGCTCTTTTTTGCCTAAGTCGCTCTTTGCGAGTTTTCAACTTAGCGAGCTGTTCTTTTTGTTTATTTAGGCGAAGTATTTCTTGACTGCGTCGACGTTCACAGGACGGGTGAATTCTTCTCCATCCATAGTCGTGAGTATTAAGGCTCCTCCTGAGAAAGCTCTCTTGACCACGTAGGGGCCGTCATAATTGGGAGTCCATTTCCCTCTCGAGTCTGTGAGAAAAGATTGAATCTTTTTGAGTACAAGGTCGCCTTCTTTGATTGTGCGAGGTCGAACCTTTTTGTCGAAAGCTTTCTTCATTCTTTGTTGATATAGCTGTCCGTGGCATAAAGCTGTCATGCGCTTTTCTTCGATTAAGTTCAATTCATCGAATCTGCTTTGACACCACTCGGCTTCTGTTAATTTTGCCTCCATCAAGACTCTCATTGATGGAATCTCAACCTCTATAGGTAGGACTGCCTCCATGCCATATACAAGGGAGAAAGGAGTTGCTCCAGTCGAAGTACGTACTGATGTACGGTAACCATGAAGAGCATACGGGAGCATTTCATGCCAATCTTTGTAAGTGATGACCATCTTCTGAATGATTTTCTTGATGTTTTTGTTAGCTGCTTCTACAGCTCCATTCATCTTTGGTCTGTAAGGAGATGAGTTGTGATGTTCAATCTTGAATTCTTCACAAAGTTCCTTCATCATTTTGTTATTCAAATTTGACCCATTGTCAGTGATTATCTTGCTAGGAACGCCGTAGCGACAGATGATGTGATTCTTGATAAACCTGACGACAACTTGTCTTGTAACGTTTGCATATGAAGCTGCTTCAACCCATTTGGTAAAATAGTCTATGGCTACCAAGATGAAGCGATGTCCGTTGGACGCTTTTGGTTCGATCATTCCAATCATGTCGATTCCCCACATGGAGAAAGGCCAAGGGGAAGAGAGTATGTTGAGAAGAGATGGTGGCACATGAATTCTATCGGCGTAGATCTGGCATTTGTGACACTTCTTTGCGTACTGGTAGCAATCTGACTCCATCGTCAGCCAATAATATCCTGCTCTCAGTATTTTCCTTGTCATGGTATGTCCATTGGTGTGAGTACCAAAGGAACCTTCATGTATTTCTCTCATGAGTATTTCTGCTTCTTTTCTGTCAACGCATCTGAGCAGAACCATGTCGAAGTTTCTCTTGTACAGAACATCTTCATTCAGGAAGAATCTACAAGCTAACTTTCTCAAAGTCTTTCTATCTTTCTTTGACGCCCCAAGAGGGTACTCTTGCTTTTGAAGAAAGTTCTTGATGTCGTAGTACCACGGTTTGTTGTCGATGATTGCTTCTATTGTGAAAACATGAGCGGGCCTATCCAGGCGCATAACATCGATCCGAGGAATGTCATTCCAATGATTTATCCTAATCATGGAAGAGAGTGTGGCTAATGCATCAGCCAAATTGTTTTCTTCACGAGGAATGTGATGAAAATCTACCCTGTCGAAGAATGGTAACAATCTTCTCGCGTAGTCTTTGTAAGGAATTAGCCCTGGTTGGCGTGTTTCCCATTCTCCTTTGATTTGATTGATGACCAAAGCAGAATCTCCATATACATCCAAGTGTTTGATTCTTAGATCCATGGCTTCTTCGAGACCCATGATGCAAGCTTCATATTCGGCCTCATTGTTTGTGCATTTGAAAGTTAATCTGGCAGTAAATGGAATATGGGTACCCTGAGGTGTAACAATGATTGCCCCAATTCCTCGTCCATAAGCATTGACAGCTCCGTCAAAGATTAAGCCCCACTGGGATCCTATCTCAGGTCCTTCGTCTGGTAGTGGCTCGTCGTAATCTTTCATCTTGAGGTACATGACGTCCTCGTCCGGAAAGTCGAAACTGGTTGATTCATGACCATTGAGTGGGTGGTGAGCCAGGTGCTCAGCTAGGATGCTTCCTTTCACGGCTTTCTGTGCGTGATACTCAATGTCATATTCTGATAACAACATCTGCCAACGGGCAATTCTCCCGGTTAAAGCAGGCTTCTCAAAGATGTACTTGATTGGATCCATATGAGAGATCAAACAAGTAGTATGTCGAATCATGTACTGGCGGAGACGCTTGGCAGCCCAGGCCAAAGCACAACACGTCTTCTCGAGCATGGAGTAGCGGGATTCACAGTCAGTGAATTTCTTGCTCAGGTAGTAGATGGCATGCTCTTTTCTTTTTGTCTCGTCTTGCTGTCCAAGGACACAACCCATGGAGTCTTCTAAGACGGTTAAGTACATTATCAAAGGTCTTCCTTCCACTGGAGGAGACAGGATGGGTGGTTCGAGCAGATATTCCTTAATGCTGTCGAACGCTTTCTGACAATCGTCTGTCCAGACGCAACTTTGATTTTTCCGTAGAAGTTTGAAAATAGGAGCGCAAGTTGCAGTCATGAGATATATGAATCTCGAGATGTAATTCAGACGTCCAAGAAATCCTCTAACTTGTTTCTCGGTTCTGGGTGAAGGCATTTCTTGAATTGCCTTGACTTTGTCTGGATCTACTTCAATTCCTCGTTTGCTGACAATGAAACCAAGGAGTTTTCCTGAATAGACACCAAAGGTACACTTGTTGGGGTTCAGGCGAAGCTGAAACTTCCGTAAGCGTTGAAATAACTTTGTCAGATTCTGTATGTGATCTTCTTCATTTTCTGATTTGGCAATCATGTCGTCCACATAGACTTCCACTTCTTTATGCATCATGTCGTGGAAAAGCGTAGTCATGGCCCTTTGATAAGTTGCCCCTGCGTTCTTTAGTCCAAAAGGCATAACACGGTAGCAGAACGTGCCCCAGGGGGTGATGAAAGCTGTTTTTTCCATGTCTTCAGGTGCCATTTTGATTTGGTTGTATCCTGAAAATCCGTCCATGAATGAGAAAACTTTGGATTTTGCTGTACTGTCTACCAACATATCAATATGTGGTAAAGGAAAATCATCCTTAGGGCTAGCTTTGTTCAAATCTCTGTAGTCGACGCACATGCGGACTTTTCCGTCTTTCTTAGGAACGGGAACAATGTTAGCTAACCACTGAGGGTATTCTGAAGTGACGAGGAAACCTGCGTTGATCTGCTTTTGAACTTCCTCTTTGATTTTCATGGCCATCTCCGGATGAGTTCTTCTCAATTTTTGCTTGACCGGAGGGCATTCTGCTTTTAATGGCAAGTGATGCTCCACTATACTGGTATCCAACCCTGGCATATCTTGATAAGACCAAGCGAAGACATCTGAGAATTCTTTGAGTAGCTGTATCAAACTCTCTCTGATTTCTGAACTGAGCGAAGCTCCAATCTTAACCTCTCTTTTGTTTCCATCGGAACCAAGGTTAATGATCTCTAGAGGCTCACTGTATGGCTGAATGGCCTCTTCCTTTTGTTGAAGTAACCGTGAAATTTCCTTTGATATTTCTTCGTCTTCTTCTTCCTCTGCCTCGAATACAGGAAACTCAAAGCTTGGAGAAGTCATACGGTCGCACGTTTCAACGGGGTATTTTATGATTAATCTGCATATGTGTGATAAGTTTTATTTAGACAACGAGGGAAGACTCGGTGTATGCAGTTAATGATTTTTTGATGTTTTTTTTTTTTTTTTTTTTTTTTATTTTTTTAAGGGTGTTTTTTTAGGATTACCAATTTCCGAAAAAAGAAAAGGAAAAACTAAACGAAGGAACAGAATGACATTTTTATTTATGGACAGTCATTTCTTGAAACAAAGACCCTTTAAAACAAAACTCTATTGCTTTGGGCGAAGCAAAGAGGGACATTTAACTAAGAAATAGTAAAATGCAAAGCCCTATGAAACATCTCTTCACCCTGGGCTATGGTGAGAGGACAAAATAACGGTGAAAGTTCCTACTTAGGAGTGCGAACAACAGTTGAAACTTCAACAGCTGTCCAATAGTGGCGAACCCCATTGTGCACTAAGTAATCTGGAACCTTAGGCTTAAGCTGGCCTGTGGTAGGTCTTGATTTACCAACCACTGTCTTTGCAACACTCAGACGATCTTCTTCTACTTCAGCAGACTGAGCAGTGTGAGCATACCCCTTTCCAAGTGGAGTATGTCGAACTTTCTTTTGAGGAAACTTCCAATCTTCTGAATGGAGAGACTCGTTGTCGGAGACACTTTCGAGATCATCCTCTTCTGTATTTTGGTCTTGCTCTTCTCCCAAGATGGTATTGACTAGATATGTGAACTCTAGATCCTTAGCCTCGGAAGGTGACTTGGGGATATAATCCTCAATGATGACTTCACCAGTAGGTGATGCTGAATAGCAAGGGTTATACATCTCTTTTGGCTGAGAGAGGTACTCAAAATCACTGTTCCATCCAGTTGGAACAATATCTTCAAGAGAGATTCTTGAACTTTCAGGAGCGGAGTATTTCACCATGTAGTCGAATTTTCCGCTTGGTTCTCCTAATGTATCCCAAGTCTCTTCGGGGATAGGAGGAACTTCTTCTGATGAACCATGACTTCTGGTGGTGAAGCTGTTAGTAACTTCATCACTGCTTGGTTGAGTCTTACTTTCAGATTCTTCATTTGGATAACAGCAAAGTGGTTCAGACTCTGATAGGGCGATGTATCCTGATTTGTGAAGATAGGATAACCATTCCTCTTCATCGGTGCTTTCCGTATCGATGATATTGACTGTTTGTTGAACAGGTTGAAGAAAACCTCCACTGCAGAAAGTTTCTTGAATAGGGAGAACTACTTCAATCCCTGGGATAGCTTTTGATGATGTCGGAAAGAATCCAATTCCCGTTCTGTTCTTGTTGTTGGTAGGAATATTAATGTGCCCCCAACCACTGGTAGTGCCATCCTTTACAACTTGGATTGCATCTTTGTATGAAGAAATAGACGTTGCTTTCTCCTTTCCTTTGTCTAAGGAAAGTGCTTGGAATTTAGTTCCAACAACTTCTTTCGGTTCTATGTCGGAGAATGATGACAGGTTGCTGACGATCAGAGCTCGTTCTCCACATACGGTTACCAATTTGTCATTCCTTATGAACTTCAGTTTCTGATGAAGTGTTGAAGTAATTGCCCCAGCCTCATGAATCCATGGGCGACCTAGCAAACAACTGTATTGTGCTGGAATGTCCATAACCTGGAAAGTGATTTTGAACGTCTGAGGTCCAATAGTTATGGGAAGATCCACTTCTCCGAAAACTGACTTTCTTGATCCATCAAATGCTTTGACGATGACATGACTTTTTCTTAGAGGGTAATCTTCGAAAGATAATCTTGACAATGTTGATTTAGGCATGACGTTGAGAGAGGATCCATTGTCTATTAGGACTCCTGTGAGTACATCACCCATGCAGCCAACTGAGATGTGAAGTGAAAGATTGTGGTCCACTCCTTCTTTAGGAAGATCTTCGTCACAGAAACTTAGGCTAGTTCCCGCGGAGATGTTGGCAACGATGTTGTTGAATTGGCTTATTGTAACACTTGGTTCTACGAAAGCTTGTTCCAAAACTTTCTGTAGAGCTTCCCTATGAGCTTCAGAACTCAATAGCAGGGAAAGAACAGAAATCCTAGACGGAGTATGTAGTAATTGATCTACAATGTTGTATTCACTCCTCTGGATTAACTTCAAGATCTCATCATTTTCTTTCGCTTGAAAAGCATTGGTCGGATGATTGTCTTGACTATGTGGTACTTCCTCCGAAGGTTTCTCCACATTTTCTGTTGTTCTGTTGAAGACTCGTCCACTTCTGGTGACTCGACTAACATCAGCAATGTTGACAACAGACGGTAATGGTATTTCCTTACCATTTTCAATGAATGTAGCGTTGTATTTGTATGGTATAGCCTTGTCAGACTCATATGGTACAGGACCTGGTAAGTAGATGACTAGTGGTGCGACTGCTGTCTTCCTGCTATCATACTTAAATTGCATTGGTTCAACTTGATTAATTTGAGGAGATACGGTAAAGACTTCGTCATCTTCTCTGTTGGCAAGAACAGTAATGGTATTGTCATCCATCAGCTTTTGAATGTCGTTGCGAACACGCAAACATCCTTGTGAATCTCTTCGGCAGATTCTGCATCTACTGTAAGCGTGGAAATCTGTTCCAAAGTAGGCAAGTCCATTTAAAGTTTTGTGGAACCTGACTACCGATCCTTCAAGGTCTTCAACTTTGTAGATTTTGTATTCTCCCGGACATCCTTGAACCATGTTGATGTCATGTTCAGTCCTGACTCGGATATGTTGAATCCATCCTAAGTCCATTTATTCTTGTAATGCAGCTTGAACTACGGCACATCCTTGATTATTCTTTGGACAAATGTCGCATGTGAAGTAGTTGTGAGGTGGTACATGACCGTACCCAGCTTGTTTAGCGTGCATCTTGACAAGATTTTCCCCTATCTGACGAATGTCGTAGATTTGAATGACGTTGGGGTGCTGGTCTATCAGATTTACTGAAGCTTCTTTGTGCTGCGGCAAAGGATTTGCTTGGACGTTTGGATTAGTATCTTTGAAGGATAGCATTCCGCTCTTCACTAATCGTTGGACGTCAATCTTGAAAGAGAAACAGTTCTCAATATTGTGACCTGGTGCCCCCTGATGATAGGGACAAGATTGGTCAGCCTTATACCATGGTGAGGAACTGTTTGTAGGATTTGGAGGACTCCTTGTCTGAATGAGCCCTTTTGCCAGTAATGTTGGAAACAATTCTGCATACGGCATTGGTACGGGGTCAAAGGCAGGATACCTTGGAGCCCGATTGTTGTAATTTGGAGGTCGAACCTGCTGCTGAGGTTGCTGCGACCTTTGTTGAGTTTGTTGTTGCGAAACCTGAGGTTGATAAGCTGGCGCTGAGTTAACAACCGGAGTTATTGTTGCAACTTGAGGTTGGAATTTCTTCTTGATTTTGTGCAAAACATTGCTGACATCTTGATCCTTTTTCTTCTGGAAAGAACTTCCATACTTCCTTGGACCAACAGAAGATTCTGGTTCTTTGTTCAAGCGTCCTTCTCGAACTGCTTCTTCTAAACGCATACCCATGTTTACCATCTCGGTAAAGTCACTTGGTGCACTTGCAACCATTCGTCCGTAGTAAAATGGACTCAAAGTTTTGAGATAGATTTTTGTCATTTCTTTCTCTTCAAGTGGTGGACAAATTTGAGCAGCAACTTCACGCCATCTCTGAGCGTATTCCTTGAAGCTTTCTCTATCCTTTTGAGTCATGGCCCGGAGTTGATCTCTGTCGGGAGCCATATCCAGATTGTACTTATACTGTTTGACGAAGGCCTCTCCGAGGTCTCGAAAAGTACGAATCTCTGAACTGTCCAAGTTCATGTACCATTTGAGTGCAGCACCAGTCAGGCTGTCTGGAAAATAATGAATGAGCAATTGTTGATTATCAGTCTGAGTTGACATTCTTCGAGCGTACATCACAAGATGACTTTGTGGGCATGAATTCCCTTTGTACTTCTCGAATTCTGGTACTTTGAACTTGTGAGGAATCTTAACATTTGGAACCAGACAGAGGTCTGCAGCATTCTTTCCAAATAGATCTTGTCCTCGGAGAGTCTTGAGTTCCTTCTGCATTTGCAGAAACTGTTCCTGGAACTCGTCCAATCTTTCATACACGCCAGCGTCCTCACTGGGAGCGTGATGATATACTTGTCCGCCCTGCGGGGGAAAAGTATGCATAATGGGCTGTGGAGAAGCCATGACAGCAGATCTCGGTATCTCAGCATTCTGTTGTGCGAAACCCATTGCCGTTGCTCTTGGAACTTCAATTTCCAGAGGTTTGTAACCCTCCGGTGGACGCATATCCATGGTGACCTTTGGAGTTTCAGAAGCTGGAGGTATGTATCCTTCTGGAGTAAAGTTATACGGCATGCCCCAAGGTCGATCAGGCGGCATGGTATACTGAGGAATAGGAGTAGAAACAATCTCGGAAACCACAGTCCTTTGTGGTTCTTCTGGCGTTGGTCGATTCTGCGCAACTACCAGGGCTTCTACCATACTATTGAGTCTTTCAACAGTACCTTTGAGAGTATTAATCTCTTCTCTGAGTTCTTCATTCTCTTGCTCAAAGTCTTCCATCCTTTTCTTGCGACTTGAACGAGTGTTGTATGGATGAGACAGCTTGAAAGTCTTGTTCACCTCCTTTTCCTCCTCTCTTTCTGGAGAAAGGAAAGTGACTATTAGATCCGCGACAATTCTCGTGTCAGTGCGTACGACTAAAGCGATGTATGATATGCAATTAAGTTAATTATTTTTCAAGGAAACACCATAATTACGCTATGAAACATCAAACTTTTATTAATTAAGCGAAAACGCCGTTTTTACACACTTTGAAAATGGAAATACAGAGAAACTGAGAGAAAGGACTCTAAAACTTTGATGATGAGCCGACTTCACGTTCTAACATCTTCTTCTGTTTCTTGAGCTGAGCGTTCTCTGACGTGAGCTGATCGATGATCCAGGAAGCAGGAGGGATATGATGAGAAAGTGACGTTTGTGTCACTTGTCGATCGAGTACTTCAAGTAACTCATCCTTCCTTCTTAGGATGTTATGAATCTCAACGTTTTCTGTGTTGACGATTCGATACTTGTTCCTCCAAGCATTCCTTTCTTGGCATACCTTGTTTAATGCCGCTTGCAGTTTTTCAACATCGGTGGAGAAAAGGTAAATTGGTTCCCTTAGGGGAATAGGTTCTTGATGTTGATATGGCATCCTGAGCTTGAATGCCCTGACGCGTACCCATTGAAGGTAAGGATCCAGGGAGATGCAAAGATGTTTTCCTAACAATCTTCTCCCTTTGCTGTGTACAAGACGCCAGGCTTGGACAATTTCCTTCTTCAGCATGTTGCCATGATCGTCGATGTTCTTGAAGAACAGACCCTCCAATTGGATGTTACTTGGAATATTTTTCATGGGATAGCCGTATTGACGACGGGCTAAAGCTGGATTGTAACTGATTCCTCCCTTAGTTCCAATAAGGGGTATGTTGGGGAAACTTCCGCAACTGAAGATGATCTTGGTTTCGTCGTTGTCAGGACTACACCAATCAATGTCTGTATGAGTGAGAGACATGATTTTCTGTGACCAGTAAAGGCCATCCCTCATGTTCCAGAAAGTGCTAGACTTCGGCAGGTGTGAAACGAACCATTCGTATAACAGCGGTACGCAGCATGTGATTAATCCTCCTCGCTGCAGGTTTCTTGAATGCACAGAGTGATAAGCATCCGCAAGCAAGGTTGGAACTGGATTTCCAATTAAGAAGATCTTAATTGCGTTGATGTCGACGAAATCGTTAATGTTAGGGAACAAAAACAATCCGTAGATAAGCAAAGCCAAGATTTCCTCAAAAGCGCTCATATCTTGGATGCTGACGAAGTACCGAGCTTGATCAAACAGGAATTTGGAGGGCAATCCTTGAATTCCTCCTCTACTCACCATATGAGTTCTGATGTCGACTACGTTCAAAGGAGTAGTTGCAGCAATGATAACGTCGTCAGGATTCTTTTCCAAACCGGAGTACGGATCTTGCGCGTACACGGGTATTCCAATCAGACGAGAGTACTCCTCTAACGTAGGCATGAGCTGATAATCTGGAAAGGTGAAGCAGTGATACGTTGGATCGTAAAACTGTACCAATGTGGGAAGGATCCCATCTACCATGTTGGTATTGAGCAAAGGCAGAAGTTTTCCATACTTCTCCTTGAAAGCCTGGGGGTTGACCACCAGTTTTCCGAGCTTTCCCAGTTCCTCGACCTGGGGAATCTTGAAGGTGTATTTCCTAGCTCTCTTTCTTCCATAATCCATGGTATAGATCCTTAAGTCCTTTCTCCGTTTCTCTCTTTCTATGAAGTTCAAAACGTTCGTTATTTAGTTTCCTTGAAAAACGACTCGAAAAAGACTCTTTTTGTTTTTAGTTGTTTATTAATGAATGATGCATGAATGCATGAATGCACACACAAGAGTTTTAAACAAACATGGCGTTGAAGGGTATAGTGGTCATGAAGTCCAAACGCAATCCCCGCCCCAATGGTAAACTAAGGTTAAGGATTTTTGTACCTGTAGAACGGGTTCTAGGGGTCTCAGAGTTTTTGCTCAACCTTAAGGATACGTTGATTGGTATCTATAAGAGAGTTTTCTCTGAGTGTAGTATCTGCGTGACAATTACTTCCGTAATCACCGCTCTACGTCCTAAAAAAAGGCTTTAAGTGGGGTTAATGTGTTTCTAGGTCCTCCTGGTACAAACCAGTCTCGGAATGCAGTGGCGCAGTTAATCACAACCAGCCAGGCAAATCCCAAGAGTAGATTTGGAAACCAAGATTAGAGGGCCTTCACCGGGAAGACATCCTCCATCCTATCTTATGTTGCACTCAAATCCGGGTATAGGATTTCTCACCACAAGGGGGAATCAGGCCCTTTCCCGATACAGAATAAACAAAATAAACAAATATATATGCAACAAACACATGATATGACACAGAGGTTAGGCAGGACCTCTCTTGTTTGAGGGGGAATTTGGCATCCCTAATTCCTCATTGGGGCTGGACCAGCAACAGGTCAACCATTGGTTTGGATGAAAAACCAAGGTTTTTAACACTTATATCCCCAGCAGAGTCGCCATTTTTCTGTGGTGTCGTTTTCTTTTACCTCCCCGTTTCACTTGGGAGGACGGCACGCTAAACCCTTCACGCGAAATTTGGAAGGAGAATGCGCCCGTGGTGGGATGAATTTTATTTCAGTTCTTCCTACGATATCACATGAACTTTCTTATTTGTCCTACGAGTAGGAAAGGGGAAAAAAGATCTCAACTAAACCCTAGGAGTTTGCTAAGTGTGGGGATTTACACCTAGACTAGAAATTCTGGAGTCCGGGGGGTCGGTTATACATAGGGAAGTGTTTAAACACCCTACATATCTGTAGTACTCTACAGGAACCTTCTCTGTGTCATTGTGTTTGTGTTTGCTGCTAATGGTTGGAAAAGTTTCTCCTTTGTGTTAGGAGAAAGAATTGAATTGATTTGAAGAGACAGACAGATAGACAGACTGACTATTTTTGGTATTTTATTAGCTCGCTGAGATTCCTTGTGAACCTCATGCCTACATATCCCTAGCGGAAGTCAGAGCTTAATGTAGTTCGGGGAACTAACTAGGGAAATTAATTGTTTTTGGTGCCTTGCTTGAAGCTCAAGGTTGAAGCTTGGAATTAAATCTCTGTTTACAGTAAAGAGACATGAAATCATCTCTACAGAGAGGTATTTGTACTATTCTACCACAAACATTTAAAGGAGTGACAGAACAACTGGATTCATTTCATTCAAGAGGGGGACCTTACTTGTGTGTGCAAGTATGCCAGTCAGATGCCTCTTAAATGAAAGAAAGATGCTCGTCCAAATTAGGGAAAGTGTACAAGTCTGGGGATGTGCCAGAGCATGTCTTTCAGAGTCCTAAATGGGAGACTTTGATTGAAATTGAAATTGAAATGTTTGTTTGTTTGAATGTGGTAGAGTAGTAAAAATATCTCTCTATAGAGATAAGCTATGTCTATCTACTGTATGAAAGATTTGACTTTAGCTGGCTTGTATGAGGCCCAAGCTTGAGGCTTTTTGATTGATTAATTAATATTATTGACTCTGGGAGATGACTCCACTGGGGATTAATTACAGGGTATTTTTGTGTTCTGTACAAAGCCCAGAATTGAGGCTGACTCTACTTAGGGAGACTCTATTTGTGTGCCTTGTACAAAGCCCAAGGTTGTGGCTGACTCTAGCTAGGGAAAACATTATTTTCTGCCTTGTACAAAGCCCAAGGTTGTGGCGGACTCTTAAATGAATTAAGTATGGATGACTATATGGGGAAAGATCCTAAGTGTTAGGAATCTTTGACACATGAAAGATATGGTTTATCTGCCTTGTACAAAGCCCAAGGTTGTGGCTACTGAGTGATGAAGGACTCACTGGGGAGACTCTATTATCTGCCTTGTACAATGCCCAAGGTTGAGGCTGACTCTTAACAGGGGAGTTTTATTGTTTGGGTGCCTTGTATGAAGCCCAAGGTTGAGGCTTAACTGTTTTTGTTAGTTTTGACTCTATTGAGGAGATCTTATCTATTAAAAGACTGTTTTTTGATGGAAGCTAACCCTTTCCAGGGATTTTGACTCAGCTGGTGAATTTGTCTGTTAAAAGACTGACTTTATCATGTTTTTGGAGGCTGACCCTTTCCAGGGGTTTTGACTCTTTTGGGGAAATTATCTCCTAAGAGAATGAAATCTATTTATTTTTTGACATTTATTAATTGACTTTGGAGGCTAACCCTTTCCAGGGGTTTTTTATTGAAATGATGGATTGATTTTAATTGACTTTGGAGGCTAACCCTTTCCAGGGATTTTTGTTAAAATGAAAGAATGTGTGGAGGCTAACCCTTTCCAGGGGTTTTTTATTGAAATGAAAAGTGGATGGCAGAAAGATTATCTAGTGGAGACTCTTTGTTTAAAGCCCAAGATGAAGGCTGACTCAATGCTGAGGATGACCAAAACATAGATCCTAGACTCTACTAAGGAGGATTGATGAAGATAAGGGTGACAGAGACTGTCCATGTCTCTCATTCCAAAAATGTACTCAATGTGAAATTGAGACAAACTTAGCTTGTTTTAAGTCTGGTTTAAATTGGAAGAAACTCACCAGGGTAGGCTAAAAGGTGACTAAAGACCTGTTCCTATGTTTATAAGAAACCTGATGGGTCCTTGTATACAAGCTCAAGAGGAAGCTGGAAATGCTTTTAAGAAGCCTGTGGGTCCTTGTACAAAGCCCAAGAGGAGGCTAATCGAGGGTCCTTGTTATAGCACAAGAGAAAGCTATGTGGTTTTGAACTTATTTTGGCTCTAAGCAAATGGGTAAGAGGTTTCACCGGGAATAATTCCTCTTTGGGTGGATGTGTCCTATTACTTTTGGATTCTAAGGTTTTTGCCAAGATGTTTCACCGGGAATAATTCATCTTGGGGGTTTGAACTACAGATCTCTAATTAGGAAAGAGCCTTCACCGGGAAGACATTCTCAATCCTAGGTCATATTCCTATAATATATATATAGTTTAACTGTCCTAAGGTTTATACTCAAACGTAGTTCTAAACTAATATATGCACAGTTTATATTTGACAGTAATTTAAATAAAGACTGTAAATTGAAAGCTTGTAAAGCCTAACCTGGATGGAGTGGAGGCCATTGAAGAAGTATGTACAGAGCCTCAACAGTAATTTTTGTTGTTTTTGTTGATAACAGTTGAATGTATATGATAAACAGTTAATGGTTTTTGAAAACAGAAGAAGTGAAGATGGACAAAGGTCACATAGGTATCTGAAGAGTTTCACCGGGAATAATGCCCTTCAAATACCAGAAGAATGTTTTTGAAAACAGAAAGAAGATTTTGAAAATACAGTTTTGAAAAACAAGCTAAGAAGAGAAGGTTTTCGGGACTTACACTCTATTAGAGGCCCACTTAAAAATGATTTACTGTTTATGAAAATAGTTGAAGAAAAGATTGAAATGATATAAGGTTTTGTTGTTTGAAAACCTTAATCATCTGTTTAATCGGAGATTGAAAACAATTTTGTAGATTGACAAAAGTCAACTTAATTAAGGCAAAGATGAAATCTATACCTAATTAAGACCTAAATAAATAGGGTTTTTATCATAACATTATTCACAAAGTAATTAGGTTAAAACAAAATGAATATATATATTTTAAAGTATTTAAGAAAACATTTAAAACATACTATTTTAAACCTAATTAAAGTACATGAAATAAATAATATTTTTATGATTTTTTTGATTATTTATAAAATATATATATTAATCAACAAGTGTTTAAAAAATGAAGTCAAAATGAATTAATTTGATAAGTTAAATAATTGGTTAAAGTTGTGAAGAAAATGAAGAGGAAAAGTGATAAAAAATAATGTTTTGGCCTCACCATGGTTTGAACCCACGCCCTTGAAGCCAACAATCAAAACACACACCAATCAGCCAACGCGCGCATGGTGTTATAGAAGGGAAACCATTGCAATATGTATGTTGTCTAATGCATAGAGGAGAAAATAGAAATAAAATCAAAAGGTCTGGGGCGAGGGGGATTCGAACCCCAGACCTTGGGCACGCGCAACACACAAACACTCTTTACCACTGGGCTATAACGATTTAGTCGTTTATGAAACAACTACCATTCAAAATAAAATAAACTTTAGCCCTGGATTTGAATTTTGCGCGCCACCACCATTGTTGTCTTCAACCTCTAGCTTTTGGATTTTTGAATTTCTGAACTCTCTCAATTCTCAACCATTTGCAAAGATGTAAAGACCAAACTTGCTCTAAATTCTCTCACGATTTCAAATATGTAACTAACATGAATTTATATTAACTACATCTACTGAATTTCCTAAAATACGTGAAGAACCCTAAAATTTCAAAATTAAATTAAATGACTATACTGAAAGATAAATGGATGATGATAGAGGGTTTTCAATCCTCTGATGATGCTGAACAAGATAGAATCGAGCTATTTCACAAAAGGTGCTTAAATTAGAGAGGTGAAGTTCAGAAACTTACCTCTGAAAATGGAGATCGTGAGGATGATTGAGAGCACCTGGGTTTGAATGAATGATCTCAATAGCTTCCCTGAGACTCAATGATGCTAACTGGATGCTTATTGTAGCCTGAATCCTTCTGAATTGTTCTATGGACCTCCCTCGATTTGAGCTTCAAGTGGACATGGAGGTTGTTGAATCCTGAGTTACAGATGAGCTGCAGCCATCTGGTTAGCTTCACTATGACCTGAGGAGTGTGTCTGGATGATTGGCTTGCCTTGAAACCTTCTGAATCACTCCATGGACCTCCAACTGCAAGTGCTCCAAAGTGAGAGCAAAAATGGTGTTCCTCCACCTACAGAAGTGATCCAGGTGCTTGGATCACCTCAAATGACCTCCCTTGAGATGTTAGAATGCTCACTTCCCAAAGATAAGCTTTGGTTTGAAGAAATCGATTCTTCTTGCCAAAGAACTTTGAAAAACAATGAACAAGAGGAGAGAAGGAGAAAGCAAGTAATATGGTTGCTTTGGTGTGTTTTTGAATGAGGAATGCATCTGTATTTATAGGCAAATGGATCAGTATAGCTGCAGAGGAGTGAGCTTCCTTAGTGAAGTTGATTTGCTTTCTTAGCCATGAAGGAATTTTGCAAATATCTCTTATGCAATGATGAGAATTTTGATTCCATTTGATCAATCCCCTAGCCCTCGATTTTGCTTGATCTTAGGGGACAATTCTGAGCCAGAAATGAGCTCTAATTGGTTGGTGAGAAGATTCCTTGGGTGATTCATCAATTTGCCATAAATTCACAAATGTAATTATTACATAATCACATGTTCTTGTTTTTAGAATCTTCTTCAATCCTTATGGCATGGTGAAAATGAATGCATGGCATGGTTTCAGATGGGTTATGGGTCGTGTAGCATCCATAAGAGAGGTTATTTGCACAAAATTTGCAAAGTCCAAAAGTGTCCATGACCCATAATTTTACTTCATGAGGCCAACTTTGAACAAGCATAACTCCTAGCTCAAATTGAATTTGGAGAAGGTTGAACACAATTTGGAAAGCCCTAAACATCTACTTCAAATCATTAGTTTATGTCTTCTTCAGAATCATTTAGGAAATTTGTGAAAAATGAGCCCAAAGTTGGATGAAAACTAGGTTAAAACACTTAGAAAAATTTCTAAGTGTTTATGACCTAAACTTCAAAATTTCCAAAACTTCATAAATGGTTGATCTTTTGAAAAAAGTTCCTTTGTAAGATGTTGTTTTATTTTTCAAGATCTACAACTTTCATGTTGGAAGTTTTTTGAGTTGTGTAGGTGAAATTTTGAGATCTCACCATGCCTTCAAAAACCCTAATTCCCGACTTTTCGCTCCTTGATGAATTTCTTTGAATTTCTTTGGCCAAATGACTTTGACATCCATATATTGATGATATTGATCTTTGAAAGTCATTTTTTGACCAAAACCTTAAAAGTCAATGATGATCCTTCACAGTTGACTTTTTCCTGACAAAGTGAATTTTTGGGCTTTTGTGTAGAAATAAGATCTTCTCCACAAATGGATGACATAAATGGATTATATGGAGGTAGTAGAGATCCTTGAATCATGTCTTGAGTTTTGGATTCATGCCCTGATTCAGAAGTCAACTATCTTGGTGAATTAGGTCAAAACCCTAATTTGTCGACCATGTGAAAGTAATGACTGTAGACTTTGAATTGAAGTGTGATGTCCAGTAGACCTTGTAATATGAGTTATTTGAAGATGATTGATGTCTTTGAATGACCCTCTGAGGTTTTTTAGGGTTTCCCAAATGTGATCCCTGATTTCAGTCCTTGATAGGCTCAGAACCCTAGTCTGGCGACCTGAGTAAACCTGTACTCATATGACTGGATGTCTAATCAATCATAGATGAGAAAAGTGAAGTCTTTGAGCCTCATGATTGTATTAGGGACTAATCCTTGTATTGATTGATCCTTTGCCTGAGCTTTCTTGTCTTTGAGCATCCTCGATTAGGTACCAGATGGAGAAATGACTGCTCTGGGTACTTGTCTTGACCTGATGAACAATCCTGAAGATATGTCATCTCAGGGGGGTCAAAAATTAGGGTATGACAAGGGGGACTCGCCTTGGTTATCCAAGTGCCTACGTATCTTCTTATGGAGAATCAGAGTCAACGTAGTTCGGGCACCGGATTGTATGCCTTAGAATTAGAATTTGATTGTATTTGAAGTTGTTTTGAAAGGCATTTTGAGTTCCCTAGGATAAAAATCCGTAGTTTGATTTGAAGTGTTGAATGTTTTAAATTCGGGCGTACAACCCTGATTTGATATGGCACCGTTAGTTGCGATGACCAATAGATTTGGTCAGTATAGCTAACAGATTAAGGGGCATTGCTAGTTACTCAGATCGATAGATTGATCGTCGCGGGCAGCAAATTAAATGTGTTTCGAATTTTATGTATTTTTTATCTCTCGTCTAAAGCGACTAATAGGTTTAGTCGGGTCGAGGAGAGAATTAGTAAGAATTAATTAAATTATTAATAAATAAATTAAATAATCCAAATTATCTCTCGCCTAATGCGACTAATAGGTATAGTCGGTTCGGGGAGAAATTAGATTGAATCATCAGAAAGAAAAAAAGAATAATTAAACAATTGAACTCTTTTTTTCAAAAAATTAACTAATTAAAAAGATTATATTTTTTATTATTGCGTGGGGGGTGTAGATTGTTAAAGAGTAGCAATTTTGGGGGTGTTAATACTGACTGGGTCAGTCCCAAATAATCCATGGTCCGTTTGGGTTCAATACACGCATGAGTGTGGTATTGGGGTGTGTCTGAGAGGTTTTGATCGTTGGATTTAGAGCCAAGTTGATCCTACGGTTCACATGCATTTGGCGTTGGGGGAGTATGATGGGGAAAGGCACAGGATCAAAGTCCTTATGCCTGCCAAGTGGCCGTGGGAGGCCAAATGGCGTTCATCCAAGGATGTCTGGGAGGGTTATCACGCTTTCTCCCTCGTTCCCACTCTCATTTCTCTCTTTTCTTTCTCTCTCTAACTTCTCTCTTCCTCCCACACTCTCGCCTCACTCCAACGAAAACCCAGAAAAAGGCCCTGAACCACCATCGACCACCACTCACACCACCGTAAAAACCCAGGATCCGATGAATATTCATCGGAATATTCATACCCAAACCCAGAAAACTAACAAACCCAGATGAAGATCATCATGATCTTCATCTTCTCCCATCCTTACCTCTCTCACTAAATGCCCAAAAACCCAATAGCCTAACCACATAAACCCTAATCTAAATTTCCAGAACAGCAATCATATTCAAACATCAATACACATGCGGATCGGAACAAGAAAAACCTAAGCTAAGTATAATTTGGGTACCTTTTGTCTTGCGTTCTGGATCGTGTATGCTCCACTCCCTCTTCTAATCCTCTCTTTTCTCTGTAATCGTAGTTGACAACGGAGCTTGGAGATTCAGGTGCTAATAGCGGCGGCGCTAAGGGTTTCTCTCCGGAAAATTCCCCTTTTTTTTTGTCCCCTTCTTCTGTTTTTCTTTCTTAGATTTATACTTAGGGTTTCGTTTTAATTAGGCAAGATTAGATTGGTTTAGGTTTAAGTTTTGATTCGATTGTCTTTGTAACAATAAAAATTATTAAGATTTGATTCATTGATTAAGTTTCTTCAGATTTGATTCATTGATTGGCGTTTTAGAAAGATTTGATGCGTTTTCGTTTGAAGATCTTGCTGAGATTTGATTCAGGTTAGATGCATTGCTGGGCTTGGAGATTGACCTAGGATTCGTTGATGGCCAAGGGCTGCAAACGGCGCTAGGGTTTGCGTGGGGGAGGAAGTGAACAGGACTCGGGTCACTTGACCCGGTCCATTGATCCGCGTGTGGCCCAATGCCCCAATATCCATTTGGGCCCAAAACGCAATAGCAACAAATGACAGCCCATTACTCTTACATGATTTGTTTAATTAAATAATTAATCAATAAGTAAAACTGGTTAGTTTCAAGTAATTTTGATAATAATACTTAATGAAAACATTCACAAAAACATTTGATACTAACTAATATAATGATTCTCATATTAAAAATAATGATATTAGTTAATAATAAAAAAGTAAAATTTTAAAATCAATATGATAACCTTAAAGAAGATTAATATTAATTTAAAAACTTTAAATAAGTATTAAAAAATCAATATTTATAAAAGGCTTTAGGAAATGTGAATGGGCCTAAGACCAATTGGATTTCAAATTTGCTATCCACACCTTATTTTATTTTACATCAATCTATAAGGGAGTTCTATAAGAGAGCGAGTTTAATAATAGATATATTAGACCCTATGGCTCCTAATTTTTAACGCCCTTAATAAGTTGACAAATGCAAATTAAATCGGGTAAATTTTGGGGTATGACAGCTGCCCCTATTTAATTACCTTGGATTGAATGGCGTGAGAATACGCAGGTCTCACGCTTTTCGAATCGAAGAGTTATTAAATAATGGAAGACCCCTAAATTTACCCTATGCTCGAGTGTGTGAGGAAAGAAGCGTCTTGCTAAAGCCTGAGACTTACATAGCGAGGACTCGCAGTCAGTTGTGTAAAAGATTGTTTTTGTGAATGCATATGTATCATGTGTATGCATATGATCCTGTTGTTTGTACAATGTACATGTGTGAATGCTTATGCATAAAAATGTTGCGTGTATGCAAATGAGTATGTATGATAACTCCAACACCTTATCTCCTTATCACCCATTGAATTTATTTGACCCTTTTGAGGTATTTGCAAATCCTAATTCGGATTGTATTTGAGGAGAGATGAAGTAATGTCTTACATAAGACTACCTGAAGAGGTTTCCTGAACAGGGTGGATCATTGACAGATGTGGCGGAGATTAGGCTTTAAACAAAGCTCGGGAAGAACTGTCTTAGAGAAGACTAACTGAGAAACACCTTGAAAAAGCAAGATATATCTTAGAAAAGATTGGATAAATAGTTGCAGAATATTACCTAAGGAGTTGAGACATGTCTTAAACAAGACTACCTAGAAAGGCTCCTAAAAGATATGAAGTATCTTGAACAAGATTACCTAGAGAGGCTTCCAAAAAGATATGAAACGTCTTAAACAAGATTACCTAGAGAGGCTTCTAAAAAGATATGAAACGTCTTAAACAAGATTACCTAGAGAGGTTTCTAAAAAGATATGAGATATCTTAAACAAGATTACCTAGAGAGGCTTCTAAAAAGATGTGAGATATCTTAAACAAGATTACCTAGAGAGGCTTCTAAAAAGATGTGAGATATCTTAAACAAGATTACCTAGAAAGGCTTCTAAAAAGATATGAAATTTCTTAAACAAGATTACCTAGAAAGGCTCCTAAAAAGATATGAAATGTCTTAAACAAGATTACCTAGAGAGGCTTCCAAAAAGATATGAAACGTCTTAAACAAGATTACCTAGAGAGGCTTCTAAAAAGATATGAAACGTCTTAAACAAGATTACCTAGAGAGGTTTCTAAAAAGATATGAGATATCTTAAACAAGATTACCTAGAGAGGCTTCTAAAAAGATGTGAGATATCTTAAACAAGATTACCTAGAGAGGCTTCTAAAAAGATGTGAGATATCTTAAACAAGATTACCTAGAAAGGCTTCTAAAAAGATATGAAATTTCTTAAACAAGATTACCTAGAAAGGCTCCTAAAAAGATATGAAATGTCTTAAACAAGATTACCTAGAAAGGCTTCTAAAAAGATATGAAACGTCTTAAACAAGATTACCTAGAAAGGCTTCTAAAAAGATATGAAACGTCTTAAACAAGATTACCTAGAGAGGTTTCTAAAAAGATATGGAATGTCTTAAACAAGATTTCCCTATAAAGGCTTATAAAAGATATGAAACATCTTAAACAAGATTGACCTGGAAAGGCTCTTAGACGGGAGATGATATGTCTTAAACAAGACTAAACTAGAGAGGTTCCTAGAAAGGATACGAGATATTTTAAACAAAATTACAAGGTTAACCTAAATATGTCTTAAACAAGACTGACATAGAAAGACTCCTAGCGATGATAAAAAGGTTTTATCGAAGGCTACCTAGAAAGGTTGATAAGCGTCTTGGAGAATACTACCTTAAAAGGTAAGGAATTCTTGGATTGTTTCTGAATTGTCTTCGAAGAAAGGCTTGAGATGAAGCATCAAAATTGTTAAGATTGAATCGTTGAAACGATCGTATTTGCACCGTATTTGGATGATGATACCCTTTTGACTCTGGAGTGACCTAAAAAGGCGAATGTTGAATTTATGCAATGTTATGATGCATGTGTCATGTAATGAGATTCTCAAAATAAATGAGAATTATGTATGTACGACGACCCCCACTGTAGGTCGTAAATAATACAGGCGTAAGAAGGCCAATTGCGCAGCAATGCTCCCTGTGCGATACAAGCGTGATTTCTTCAATATCGGAAATTTTGAGAGACGCACCATTTGACTTGAAGGAAATATCCTTAGAGGGAACTCGATTATTACCCTGTCATGCCACAAACCTGATATGCACTGCCCCAATATTTGAATTCTTGAAATATATGCCCCAGTCAATAGGATCCTTGATTGTATGCCCCTATAATCCTCGCTATTTTGCCCCTGTTTAGGAGAACCCCCTAGATGTGGTTCACCCGGTTCAAAGACCTTTATTAGCAATGATCGCCTTTGATTAACCCAATCTCCCTGATGCTAGGTATTGATTCGAATGTGAAGCAGATGCTTTTCAGAATTAGTTATGCGTCTTGGTCGTATCCGATGGGCAGAAATTTGCTGAATACTCAGAATGAGATGATGTCTTTTATGAGATTACCTGAAGAGGTTCCTAGAAAGGATATGAGATTGTCTTGAACAAGATTGTGCTTTAAACAAAGCTCGGGGAGGCACGTTTGCAAACTGGGTCAAAGAATCCTAGAGAGGATAAAGACTATTTTGAGGAATACGGTGTTTTTAACAAAACTCAGGGAAAGACATTTTGAGAAAGATTACCCTAGAAAAGATAGGAGACCGTCCTAAAGAAGACTGTACCTTAAACAAAGTTTGACACAGTTTATAGGAGGAATTTGAACATGTCTGAAAAGATTGACGGGTGTCTTTGAGAAGATTACCTAGAAAGGTTCCTGGAAAGGACAAGGGATTTTTTTTTAGAGAATATTACCTGAAAAGGAATATCTTAAAGAAGACTACCTGGAAAAGTTAAGAGATGTCTTACAGAAGACTACTTAGAAAAGGTTCTTAGAAAGGGATATGTCTTAGAGAAGACTATCTGAAACGATTTCTGAAAAATGACGAGAGACACCCGGAAAGGTTTGTAGAATGTGTCTTAAAGAGGACTATTTGAAAAGGGCTCATAGAAAGGGTAATAGATATTTGAACATGTCTTAAAGAAGACCACATGGACAAATTGAGAGATGTTCTATAGAAGTTCCTGGAAAGGACGTGAGAGTGGTATTGACAACATTTGATACTGAGTGACCTTTTGCAACGTGCCCCCTAGTAATGGACTTGCCCCATGGGCTATTCAGAGTCCTTGAGAGATCCCATGGATCTTGATTAGATTGCCCCAGATTGATAGGACAACAACGGGTTATGCCCTGTGTATACAATAGCCATCCGAGTCAGGCGTAAGAGATATTTCTTCTTTGATATGCTTTTAAAGTTATCTCGCCTGTCAGTAGGTTTTTAGCCATTAGCCATGCCCCACGCAACTTCTCCCTGATGTTAAAACATTGGAATCTATATAGACCAGTGTGCTTTACGATGAAACTCATAAGATGCGAATGCATATGTCTGTCTTGAAAGCTTAAAAAACATTTTTTTTAGTAAAACAAAGTTTTTTCTTTTTGTAAGAAAGTGATATCAACTCAAGAGTTATAGTAGACCTTAAGGAGTCGGGATACCTTTTTGTAACGGTATGCTTTCGAACTAACCATGTTTCAGTTAGGACTTTTAAGGGTTGTAACGTGGTCTGGTTCACGGTTTTAAGAAACAAAGGATAATGGCTCAAAGTTCATTTGTACCCACCCCAATCTTCGTGACGTTCTCCAGTCCTACGCTCAGTTAACTATGCATTTACGCTCCAAAAGACTTTGGGAATTATAACATCGACATTTATGATGGTTCAAAAACCAAAGGTTTATCTGCAAAGGCAGTCATCCTCCTTTTTTTGTAATATCTTCCTTTTGTCGAGGGCATGTAGTGACTTCTTTTTTCACTTCATTATCCCTAATTTTTGCCTGAACTGCTTATTTAAAATTACAGTCACCGGGATGCCCCCCCATTTCGCCTGAGCCTCCTTAATAGGTTTTGACTTGGCAGGCCTTGCATTGTTTTTTTTTCTTTTTCTTTACGGACATTGACTGCCAGGTTTAATTATGACGGAGAACCATCAGTGATTATTTTCAAAGGAACAATTTGGGATAATCAAGTTAACTGAACAGCTACCCTACCCCAGGTTATATTTTGAGGGTTTTTATTTTGTATGTGAAGGAAAACTCCTACTTCTTAGGCTCAAAGAGGTTGACGAGGGATTAACATCCTTATATCTCCACTGTATTGGAATTAAAACAATGCCTGTACATCGTCAACACGGTCTGTTCGAAAGCGTACTATATGAGATTGTGGTATCGTTTTCGTCATTCTCCCTCAAAAGGTACACATCTTTGAACAAAAGTTGAATATCACAAATAATGAAACCAAGTAAAAACACAGTTTTGAATATAGTGAAAACACTAGGAATAAACCAAGACAAACGTAAGCAATGCATTAATGATTATTGTAAAGTACATAGAGTATACCGCAAACCAATGTTTAAACAAACTGAAAGGAAATTGCAAATGAAAACAAAAACTAATGATTTAAGAAACCCTCCTTCTAGCCACTTATAGCATCAGACTTGCGAGGCTCTTCGAACTCAATGAGTCCTTCTTCAATTAGATCTTGGATCTTGTGCTTCAACGGCCCACAGTCCTCTGTATCATGGCCAGGACTATCTGAATGATAAGCGCACCTAGCATGATGCTTGTACCCAGGAGCGGGGTTAGCTGGAGCTGAGTATGGAGGTAGAAGAGTTATCAAATTCTGACCGAGCAGGTGCTGCAAAGCTTGAGACAGTGACATGTGCAATGGAGTAAATGATCGTTTTGGCTTGGACCTCCAGGGGCGTTGATCACCCTGTTGCTTTTGCTGATCCCTCTGTTGTAATGTCGGGGTCTGATTAACCAGGATTGCCCCCACAGTGTTGGGTTCCTTTTTTCCATCATATGGTTTCTTTGCTTGATAGGAACCTGAGGGTGCCCCTTGTATCTTCCCATTTTTTATCCCAGTTTCAATCCTTCCACCAATGACTACCAAGTCCGAGAACCCTGAAGATATGCTTCCGACCATCTTATCATAGTATGGTCCTTGCAAAGTACTCATAAATATGTCCACCAATTCTTTTTCCATCAAGGGAGGTTGGACTCGAGAAGCCATTTCCCTCCACCTTTGGGCATACTCCTTGAATGATTCATCCTTCTTCTGTGACATGTTTTGTAATTGCATCCGATTGGGTGCCATGTCCAGGTTGTACTTGTACTGCTTCAAGAATGTATTAGCAAGATCATTCCAGCTTCGTATATAAGATTTCTCCAATTGCATGTACCAGTCAACAGATGCCCCGCTTAAGCTATCTTGGAAGAAGTGTATCATTAGCTTTTGATCGTGAGCATAGGCAGCCATTTTTCGCACATACATGCGCAAGTGGTTCCTCGGACATGTGAGTCCTTTGTATTTCTCGAAGTCAGGAATCTTGAATTTGTGTGGGATAGTCAAGTCTGAGACCAAACTCATTTCGAAAGCATCCACCTCAAAAGCATCGTACCCTTCTACTACTTTTAGTCTCTCCTCTAGTGCCTTGATTTGTTCCTTGTCCTTGGAGTCTTCCCCAGAGTTAGGAATAGACTGCTGTGTCTGAGGTGCTTGGTCTGTGTTGTCCACCTCTTGTACTCCATATTGTAGATCCAGGTAATCATTATCCTTGAGGACATTGTTAGCAGGAATGCAAACTGTGCGGGTTGTCCCTTTTGTTTGTGGAGTGGGGACAAACCCTTCTTGAGAGGTCTCTCCTTTCTCTTGGAATTGGATAGCTCTCCTGACAGATCGGACCTGAGGTCTGTCCTTAGCCGGGCCAAAGCCTGAAACAAATCCTAGCAGCGGGTTTCCATCGTTGGGGATCTCCTCGTACTGGTCTTGAACCTCCTTAGCCTTTTCTTACTTATCCATGAGATCTTTCATGAAGCTCAGCATTTGGGTCATTCCTCCTTTGAGATCCTCAACAGTGCCTTTCAATTGGGTCACTTCCTCACGAAGGGCGGCTTGATTCTGTTCTAGCTGCTCCATTGATTTCTTTTGCTGAAATCTTGTCTTATAAGACGGTCGGGATGTTAGATTATCCTTCCCAATGGTCTCTTGCTCTGAAGGTAAAAGAGTGATCTTTTTTCAATGCCATGAAAATGATATGCATGCCATGAATGATATGTTTTATGCGTGTTTATGTCTTACCCACATCCATTGATGTAATAACCCCTCTTTTCCTTTTTTTTTTTTATCTTTCTCATTATTTTTTGGATAAGACATGATGCAAGAATGCACATGATGCATGGTGAATGCCGCAATTATATGAGATATGTAACAAATAATGAAAGCGTACAGTTAAACACATAAGCACATAAGCCCTAGGTTCATAGGTTCAACGTAACGGCTCGGGAGCCTACCCTTCCCATAGGAATGTTCTAGAAGGTCTCATGGGATCGTTCGTAGCCGCCGAGACTTTTTGTCTCTTTGGATTTTGGAACGACTCATTGGTCCATGAGGTTCGAATTTTAGGGGTTGGTTCCCAGAGAGATCAGCTAAATACCTAGTCCAGCCCTCAACAAGGTCGAGCCTCGTATCAGACCTTTCCGAATATCTAACCCACTCTGAGTGGAATTATAATAAGACTCGTAGGCGATGTAATTCCCCTCTGGTCATTATTATAATTCCCACGCTTAAGCTTAACAACAATCACATATAAAACCCAACAGTGCAAATTATAACAATTAAGCATTTTATACAGATATGACAAATAAACATTTAAGGAAAACAATAAATAAATAAAGAATTAAATATTTATTAAAAAAATAAACCTTCCCCCAAACCCTAAAAATGGCAAATTGCCAAACCCTAATCGCTCGCCACAAACCTAAATAATTTGCCAAACCTAAACCCTCTCAAGCCTTAGGAGCATAATAATTCACCTATAGTGTATTTCCCCAGCAGAGTCGCCAGCTGTAGCAACCTGCCCTAAAAATATAGCTTTTAGAGTCGCCACCTATTCTGAAGGGCGAATAGGAAACCCTACGCAGTTTAGAGATCGGGGTAAGTTATTATAATCAGGTTGAGGGAAGGTGTTAGGCACCCTCAACCCTTTCCTAAAGGCTAACATCTCAAAGATAAAGGTTTATGGCAAAAGATAAAGAAAGATGACAGACAGTTAATAGAGTTGAAAGGCTAATTATATGAACATGATTAGAGTTTGGAAGAGGGGGACTCGCCTTGGTTATCCAAGTGCCTACGTATCTCCTTATGGAGAATCAGAGTCAACGTAGTTCGGGCACCGGATTGTACGCCTTAGAATTAGAATTTGATTGTATTTGAAGTTGTTTTGAAAGGCATTTTGAGTTGCCTAGGATAAAAATCCGTAGTTTGATTTGAAGTGTTGAATGTTTTAAATTCGGGCGTACAACCCTGATTTGATATGGCACCGTTAGTTGCGATGACCAATAGATTTGGTCAGTATAGCTAACAGATTAAGGGGCATTGCTGGTTACTCAGATTGATAGATTGATCGTCGCGGGCAGCAAATTAAATGTGTTTCGAATTTTATGTATTTTTTATCTCTCGTCTAAAGCGACTAATAGGTTTAGTCGGGTCGAGGAGAGAATTAGTAAGAATTAATTAAATTATTAATAAATAAATTAAATAATCCAAATTATCTCTCGCCTAATGCGACTAATAGGTATAGTCGGTTCGGGGAGAAATTAGATTGAATCATCAGAAAGAAAAAAAGAATAGTTAAACAATTGAACTCTTTTTTTCAAAAAATTAACTAATTAAAAAGATTATATTTTTTATTATTGCGTGGGGGGTGTAGATTGTTAAAGAGTAGCAATTTTGGGGGTGTTAATACTGACTGGGTCAGTCCCAAATAATCCATGGTCCGTTTGGGTTCAATACACGCATGAGTGTGGTATTGGGGTGTGTCTGAGAGGTTTTGATCGTTGGATTTAGAGCCAAGTTGATCCTACGGTTCACATGCATTTGGCGTTGGGGGAGTATGATGGGGAAAGGCACAGGATCAAAGTCCTTATGCCTGCCAAGTGGCCGTGGGAGGCCAAGTGGCGTTCATCCAAGGATGTCTGGGAGGGTTATCACGCTTTCTCCCTCGTTCCCACTCTCATTTCTCTCTTTTCTTTCTCTCTCTAACTTCTCTCTTCCTCCCACACTCTCGCCTCACTCCAACGAAAACCCAGAAAAAGGCCCTGAACCACCATCGACCACCACTCACACCACCGTGAAAACCCAGGATCCGATGAATATTCATCGGAATATTCATACCCAAACCCAGAAAACTAACGAACCCAGATGAAGATCATCATGATCTTCATCTTCTCCCATCCTTACCTCCCTCACTAAATGCCCAGAAACCCAATAGCCTAACCACATAAACCCTAATCTAAATTTCCAGAACAGCAATCATATTCAAACATCAATACACATGCGGATCGGAACAAGAAAAACCTAAGCTAAGTATAATTTGGGTACCTTTTGTCTTGCGTTCTGGATCGTGTATGCTCCACTCCCTCTTCTAATCCTCTCTTTTCTCTGTAATCGTAGGTGACAACGGAGCTTGGAGATTCAGGTGCTAATAGCGGCGGCGCTAAGGGTTTCTCTCCGGAAAATTCCCCTTTTTTTTCGTCCCCTTCTTCTGTTTTTCTTTCTTAGATTTATACTTAGGGTTTCGTTTTAATTAGGCAAGATTATATTGGTTTAGGTTTAAGTTTTGATTCGATTGTCTTTGTAACAATAAAAATTATTAAGATTTGATTCATTGATTAAGTTTCTTCAGATTTGATTCATTGATTGGCGTTTTAGAAAGATTTGATGCGTTTTCGTTTGAAGATCTTGCTGAGATTTGATTCAGGTTAGATGCATTGTTGGGCTTGGAGATTGACCTAGGATTCGTTGATGGCCAAGGGCTGCAAACGGCGCTAGGGTTTGCGTGGGGGAGGAAGTGAACAGGACTCGGGTCACTTGACCCAGTCCATTGATCCGCGTGTGGCCCAATGCCCCAATATCCATTTGGGCCCAAAACGCAATAGCAACAAATGACAACCCATTACTCTTACATGATTTTTTTAATTAAATAATTAATCAATAAGTAAAACTGGTTAGTTTCAAGTAATTTTGATAATAATACTTAATGAAAACATTCACAACAACATTTGATACTAACTAATATAATGATTCTGATATTAAAAATAATGATATTAGTTAATAATAAAAAAGTAAAATTTTAAAATCAATATGATAACCTTAAAGAAGATTAATATTAATTTAAAAACTTTAAATAAGTATTAAAAAAATCAATATTTATAAAAGGCTTTAGGAAATGTGAATGGGCCTAAGACCAATTGGATTTCAAATTTGCTATCCACACCTTATTTTATTTTACATCAATCTATAAGGGAGTTCTATAAGAGAGCGAGTTTAATAATAGATATATTAGACCCTATGGCTCCTAATTTTTAACGCCCTTAATAAATTGACAAATGCAAATTAAATCGGGTAAATTTTGGGGTATGACAATCAGCATACAAAGATCAACACGAGAAATTAACATATTTAGCATCATATGTTTATTAATTATCTCACACTCCCAAACCCCAATCATAACCCTAACATGCAACCCCAAAGCATCTAACTATGGACTCACCTCAAAAATCTGAACTTGATGAAGAGAATGATGATGAGGCTGAGAGCAAGGTGAAGATTATGGTAGGATCAAAGCTTGGACAGATTCTGTTGCATGCAAGTGTGGAGCTTGGACCAAATTGGGACTCTTCTCTTCTCTTCCTCTTCTTTCACGTTTCTTCCTCTCTTCTATTCTCCTTCACAAAATTCTGGTTTGAATAAGGAAAGAATGAGGGATGCAAACAAGTCCCAATTCTATATTAAGGGTGAAAGTACTATAATGCCCCCATAGTTACTAATTGGCCTAATTGTTACATTAAGCCTACTAATAAAAGGTGTATTATATTTGTCTCACTAATCATATCACATTATATTAATGATAATAATTCGGACAATATAATACCGGATATTACACTTTCATTCTGCCCAAGATGAAAGTGAAGTTTGTTGGGCCATTTTCTGTTTGTTTTAAACATTAAAATCATCAATAAAAGTCATTTTGTTTCTGCATATACATGCTTTTTATCTTTTTGCTTTTTCTGGAAAGTGGTAACACAAAAAACCTTAAGAAATGTTTTCATTTGCCATAATATGCACGATTACATGTTTGCATATATCTTCCCTTTTTCCTGAAATAATAATCACTTGTGCAGATTAATCAATAAAACCGTTGAAAGTAATGACCCTGCACCCTCTCCTAACATCGAGTGTCCTGTGTATGAGGCGAAAGAAGAGAGTGATGAATGTATTCCTGATGAGATTTCCCGACTGCTTGAGCACGAGGAAGACACCATTCAGCCATATAAAGAGCCGTTAGAAGTCATCAACTTAGGTTCTGAAGAAGATAAGAAGGAAGTCAAGATTGGGGCACTGCTTGGTCAACATGTTAAGAAGAGGATGGTAGAGCTTCTTAAAGAGTATGTTGACATTTTTGCGTGGTCTTACCAAGACATGCCTGGGTTGGACACAAATATTGTGGAGCATCGTTTGCCATTGAAACCTGAATGTCCTCCTGTCAAGCAAAAGCTAAGAAGAAGTCATCCTGATATGGTGGAAAAGATTAAGAATGAGGTCTTGAAGAAGATTGACGCATGTTTCCTTGTCACTTCTGTGTATCCTCAATGGATTGCTAATATTGTGCATGCTCCGAAGAAAGACGGAAAAGTTCGCATGTGCGTTGATTATAGAGATTTGAACAAAGCCAGTCCGAAAGATGATTTTCCTCTACCTCACATTGATATGTTGGTAGATAGTACGACAAAGTTTGAGGTTTTCTCCTTCATGGATGGTTTTTCAGGATATAATCAGATTAAGATGGCACCTGAAGACATGGAAAAGACAACCTTTATTACGCCATGGGGGACATTCTGTTACAAAGTAATGCCTTTTGGGTTGAAGAATGCTGGCGCGACGTATCAGAGGGCCATGACCACTCTTTTCCATGATATGATGCACAAAGAAATTGAGGTTTATGTGGATGACATGATTGCCAAGTCCCAGTCAGAGGAAGGGCACATGGAGGATCTTTTGAAGTTGTTTCAGCGTTTGAGAAAGTTTCGTCTCCGCCTAAATCCAAACAAATGTACTTTTGGTGTCCGTTCTGGAAAATTATTGGGTTTCATTGTCAGTCAGAGAGGAATTGTAGTAGATCCTGATAAAGTCAAAGCAATTCAGGAAATGCCAGCACCAAAGACTGAGAAACAAGTGAGAGGTTTCCTAGGACGTTTGAATTATATCTCTAGGTTCATTTCCAATATGACTGCTACCTGTGAGCCAATATTCAAGTTGTTAAAGAAAAATCAGGGATGTGTGTGGAATGAAGATTGTCAAAAAGCTTTTGACAACATTAAAGAATATCTGCTTGAACCTCCCATTTTGCTCCCTCCAGTTGAGGGAAGGCCTTTGATTATGTACCTCACAGTACTTGAAAATTCAATAGGATGTGTGGTGGGACAGCATGACGAGTCTGGTCGAAAAGAGTATGCAATATACTACCTTAGCAAAATGTTTACCGAGTGCGAAACAAGATACTCGCTGCTTGAGAAAACTTGCTGTGCTTTGGTGTGGGCTGCTCGCCGACTGAGACAGTATATGTTGAACCACACCACCCTATTGATTTCCAAAATGGATCCAATTAAGTATGTATTTGAGAAACCTGCATTAACTGGAAGGATCGCTCGCTGGCAAATGTTGTTATCAGAATATGATATTGAATACCGAGCTCAGAAAGCTGTAAAAGGAAGTGTGTTGGCAGAGTACCTCGCTCACCAACCAATTGATGATCATCAATCTATCAGAATGAACTTCCCAGATGAAGATATATTGTATTTGAGAGCTCAAGATTGGGACGAACCGTTGCCAGAAGAAGGGCCAGATCCCGAATCCAAGTGGGGTTTAATTTTTGATGGAGCTTCTAACGTTCATGGCCATGGAATTGGCGCTATTATTATCACTCCGCATGGGTCACATGTACCTTTCACTGCAAGGATATGTTTTGACTGTACAAACAATATTGCTGAGTATGAAGCTTGCATCATGGGACTTGAAGAGGCCATTAATCTGAGAATTAAGATTCTTGATGTTTATGGAGATTCTGCGCTTCTGATTAATCAGATTAAAGGAGAATGGGAAACTCGTCATCCTGGTTTGATCCCTTACAAAGATTACGCCAGAAGGCTATTGATGTTCTTTAACAAAGTTGAATTCCAACACATCCCTCGAGACGAGAATCAAATGGCTGATGCTTTAGCCACATTGTCCTCCATGTACAAAGTGAAATTTCATAATGAGGAACCTCAGATTACAATCAGACGTCTTGATAGACCTGCTCATGTATTTGCAGTTGAGGAATCAACAGATGAAAAGCCTTGGTATTTCGATATTAAGCACTTCCTTCAGACTCAAGAATACCCACTTGGGGCATCAAATAAGGATAAGAAAACTTTGAGGAGACTAGATGGTAGTTTCTTCATCAATGCTGATGTTTTGTATAAAAGGAATTATGACATGGTTTTGCTCAGATGCGTGGATAGACACGAAGCAGACATGTTGATGCATGAAATTCACGAAGGATCTTTTGGTACCCATGCCAATGGACATTCGATGGCTAAAAAGATGCTTAGAGCAGGTTACTATTGGCTTACAATGGAATCTGATTGCTACAAGTTTGTAAAGAAGTGTCACAAGTGTCAAGTGTATGCCGACAAGATTCATGTGCCTCCGACACTTCTCAATGTTATTTCTTCTCCATGGCCTTTCTCTATGTGGGGTATCGATATGATTGGCATGATTGAACCCAAGGCTTCGAACGGACATCGATTCATTCTGGTAGCAATCGATTACTTTACCAAGTGGGTAGAAGCTGCTTCATATGCTAATGTGACAAAGCAAGTTGTGGTCAGATTTATCAAGAACAACATCATCTGCAGATATGGTGTACCGAGCAAGATCATTACTGATAATGGCTCTAATCTGAATAACAGTATGATGAGAGAACTGTGTGAAAGTTTTAAAATTGAACATCACAACTCTTCGCCTTATAGGCCAAAGATGAATGGAGCTGTTGAAGCAGCAAATAAGAATATTAAGAAGATTGTGCAAAAGATGGTTGTTACGTACAAGGACTGGCATGAGATGCTCCCATTTGCTTTGCATGGGTACCGTACATCTGTTCGTACTTCAACAGGAGCAACTCCCTTTTCTTTGGTTTATGGTATGGAAGCAGTGCTCCCTATTGAGGTTGAGATTCCATCACTGAGAGTTTTAATGGAAACCAAGTTATCTGAGGCTGAATGGTGTCAGAGCAGGTTTGATCAATTGAATTTGATAGAAGAAAAGAGAATGACGGCTTTATGCCATGGTCAGTTATACCAGAAAAGAATGAAGAAAGTTTTTGATAAGAAGGTTCGACCTCGTGTATTCAGAGAAGGCGACCTCGTGCTCAAAAGGATCTTGTCTTTCACCTCCGATTCAAGGGGCAAGTGGACTCCTAATTTCGAAGGACCATATGTTGTTAAGAAAGCCTTCTCTGGTGGTGCATTAATTCTTGCAACTATGGATGGAGAGGAGCTCCCACGTCCCATAAATGCTGATGTAGTCAAGAAATACTTCGCCTAAAAAATAATAAAAGAACAGCTCGCTAAGTTGAAAACCCGAAAGGGCGGCTTAGGCAAAAAAGAGCGTCTCGGTGGATTGAAAACCCGAAAGGGCGGTCCAGGAAAAAATTAGAGACATAAACAGAATAAAATACCCGGTGGACTAAAAACCCGAAAGGGCGGTCCAGGCAAAAGTTAGGGATTCATGGCAAGTAACTACATCAGACAAGACTTGATCATCAGTAGTCATCTGTTTATCATGAAGAAGTTCAACACATTTCAACGGAAGCCTTTGCTCAGGAATTCCAAGTTGAGAGAGAGGATAGGGTCATTACATTTCAATGTACCTTTTCCACAAAATTACCACTTTCCAAACTTTGTAATAATCTATGGGGTCTTGCCTTTTGCAAGCTACCATTCTATTAAAAAAGTTTGAGCCTTTACCCATTATTGGCAATCTTTTTCTTTCGTATCTCTCAAAATGTCATTTATTGTTGATAGTAATTTTTGAAACAAAAAGAAAAATTGATCTCAACAAAATCCTTTTTTGAAAAATATAAAAGAAGTTTTGTTTGATTCATGAGTGCATTACAAGGAATGGATATGTTGATGTATTCATATGCAAAAGGGGAAGAATATAGCCCACTTAATGTACTTTTGGCCTGGTTCGAAGATGATGTAGAACTCGGTTATTTTGTTTTCTCAGCTCCAATGTTTCCTCAGTGTTGGGTAGCATTTATTCTGATGCCATCAAAAGACTGTTATAGCAGTTTCTGCTCTGGTGTTCAGCTTGAGACATGCTTGATTATGTTATCCTCGTACTCTATCTCTTGAGTTACTCCTTGTGCTAAGTTTTGGCAGCATATGCATCATTAACATGCATCAAAAAATAGTCATGCATTCACATTTGATATCATAAAGTTTACTGTCAAACAGATTGCTCTTTCATTTAGAGTGTCTTAAGCAGAAAAAGCTCACTTTCCTTGAAAATCCCCACTGAATTTGTTTCTAGGTGGATAATATGTTTCAGTTATTCTGTTCAGATGTCTACGAACAGAATACCAGTGAGTTTTTCCCTCACTTGGTCCAGTCTTTTTGGGGCAGTTTCTTTCCATTTGGTCATGGATTGAATTTTGGTTGCTGGATGATGAATATTGAGATTATGCATTTGTGTTTGCATCCTCAAATATTATTGATTGCTCTTCACCATCAGTGATACGAAGAGGCATCTCTTTCTACCTCCAGTGGAACGTTGGTAGTTCACCTTCAGTGGAACGTTGGTGTATTTTGTTATCTTCATCGTCAGTGGTACGTCGATGTATTCCTCTTCAATACCTTCAGTGGAACGTTGGTATATGTTATCGTTAGTGGTACGGCGATACATCTCTTTCTACCTCCAGTGGGACGTTGGTAGTTCACCTTCAGTGGAACGTTGGTGTATTTTGTTATCTTCATCGTCAGTGGTACGTCGATGTATTTCTCTTCAATACCTTCAGTGGAACGATGGTATGTGTTATCGTCAGTGGTACGGCGGTACATCTCTTTCATCGTCAGTGGTACGTCGATGAATTATCTATTTTTATATCATCAGTGGTACGGTGGTATATCTCTTCAATACCTTCAGTGGAACGTTGGTATGTGTTATCGTTAGTGGTACGGCGATACATCTCTTTCTACCTCCAGTGGGACGTTGGTAGTTCACCTTCAGTGGAACGTTGGTGTATTTTGTTATCTTCATCGTCAGTGGTACGTCGATGTATTTTTCTTCAATACCTTTAGTGGAACGTTGGTATGTGTTATCGTTAGTGGTACGGCGATACATCTCTTTCTACCTCCAGTGGGACGTTGGTAGTTCACCTTCAGTGGAACGTGGGTGTACTTTGTTATCTTCATCGTCAGTGGTACGTCGATGCATTTCTATTCATATCATCAGTGGAACGATGGTGTGTTCTCTGTTAACGAAGGATAGGTATTCTGATTCCCCAATGAAAGAGGATGCATATTTCTCATCCCCAGTGAAAGGGGATGTCCCTTTTTCTCATCCCTAGTGAAAGATGATGCTTTGACCTCTCTGGTGCGAAATGCTTTCCTCAGTGAAGTTTCCTTTCCTCAGCAGAGTTTCGTCTCTCCAAAAGATTCTTATCTTCCCCAGTGGAATTCTTCCCACAAAGACATTTTGTGTTCCCAGTGGATTTCCTTTGCATCCCCAGTGTTGCTATGTTTCATCATCATCATATGCATTCATTAAACCTTTGCATTGCATCTTAGGATCAAAAATTGTGTGTTTTATATATTTAAGTCTCTTCAATCTCGTCAAAACGAAGATTTGCAATCATCGTACCTCCGGATCGAAGAAACTTAAATAGGGGCATCTGTCATACCCCATTTTTTGACCCTAAGATCATATATCATTCATATCCCAATCATTAATCAAGAGCTTCACTTGGAAGTTTTGTTTGTGGTGTTGCACTCACCTCATCAATAAGAGGGACCGTCATGCACCAATGATTGTTTATCTTGTATGCATATTATACTAACCCAAATACCAAAAATATTGCTTTGTTTCTTTGTAGGCTTTTATTTTGTAGGTACCAAGCCAAGACATGCAATAAACAAGGCATTTTCCACATTTTGGACTGATGAAATCGATTTCCCTCTTGGGTAAATCGATTTCCCTACAGCAATTTTCAACAAAATCACATTCTGGACAGCATGAAATCGATTTCCCTCCTGGGTAAATCGATTTCCCTAGTGTATTTTACGCCAAATTCTCTTCTGGAACAGAGTGAAATCGATTTCACTCCTGGGGGAAATCGATTTCCTTAAGGCGAAATTCAAAAAAATAGAGAGGGAAGCTTGATTTGATTTTGGCACCTATTTTCTTTGACCATTTTTGTCATTTTACCAATTTTCCACCTCACCAAAATAATTCCCTTCATTAATTCCATTTTAACCTCATTTTACCATTTTTTACCATTTAAATGCCACTTTAATCACCAATTAAACACAAGTTAATTAACCAAGAGCAAATGACCAAATTGCCACTACTCTTGCTCTCATCCTATAAATAGAGGTCACTACTCTCTCATTTCTCAAGCTTGGAGAGCCAAAAAATTGCTTGCAAATTCATTTCTCACCCCTTTCCAAAACCCTCACCCAAAGTTCATTTTCATAAGATTAGTGAAATTCACATTGAATCTTGCTAATTTTGAACTAAACCTCCTACATTTCTCTCTTTTCTTTGGTTGTTCATCTCCAAATTTGAAGGATCTATACACTTTGTGCTTGCTCTTGAAGCTACTCCAAGGTTTTTGTTCAAGAAGTGGTAATTTGCTAGATCCATGATGTAGATCTTTATTGCTTGTGTTCAATGCATCTTTGATGCTATATTGATGATATTTGCTGGTTTTGTGATGGAAATTTCGTGCTCAAGTTGATGTGTGATCATAGGGTGTTTGTATATTTGTTCAAATCAAGTTTCATGCCTTTAAATGATGTTTTTGCTGAAATTTACACTGATGAAATCGATTTCCTTAAGGCTGAAATCGATTTCCTGCTGAACGTAACTTGTTTTTTTTGAAAACTGCACTATAGAAATCGATTTCCCCCTGCATGAAATCGATTTCCTGCTGGAAGAATGTGGTTTTCTGCCTTTTTTCTGCTTGTTTTGGCTTCCTTCTTCCTCCATTTCATTAATATCATTGGATCTAGGATGTTGATAGGTTTGAAATGACCTAATCCATAATATTAGATGAATGATATTAATGATAGTGTGAGTTGATTATCTTTTGTGAATTTTATTCTTCTTCCTCCATTTCATTAATATCATTGGATCTAGGATGTTGATAGGTTTGAAAGGACCAAATCCATAATATTAGAAGAATGATATTAATGATAGTGTGAGTTGACTTTACTTTATTCATTTTATCTTCTTCTTCTCCTTTTTTTCTTTTGATCGATGAAAGTCTTAACACTTTGAGAATTCTTATGGATTCTTAGTAAAGACTAGATCGTTACCTATTTTCTTTTTGTGCGGTATTGCTTTCGGAGAATGATCTACATATCATTTCTCTCGCATGCATTAGCACATAAAGTTTTGACCGGCCTCGTTGTAGGGTGATTTCTACATAAATCACTTGGCGATCTGCTTAACATAGCGCAATATTTCGTGTCCCGAATAAAAAAGATCAAATATGGAAGAGAATTGTATGCGGCTGATTTAAGACTTATGGAGGTTTATCGTGTAGTCGCTATGATCTTATCAAGCTTCTGATAAATCTCTATTGAATTTAAATCCGGGAACATCCTTCACTCACCATCGATCTTTCTTACTAACTTTGATAACATACTTGACAAGTTTCAAGATGGTTATCTTTAACATCTAACAATTGACTTTAATTTTTGCACTTTACTATACCGTTCTTTATATTTCTCGCTTTATTGCTTTATTTTATCATTTCATCATATTTACATTCCGCTATTTTTTCTTTGTCCATTTGGACGTTTATATTCCGCTATTTTCTCTTTGTCCATTTGGACATATGTTTATGTTTCCGCCATTTTCTCTTTGTCCACTTGGACCATACTTTACTTTTATGCTAAAACACTAATAAATAACAAAAATCTAAAAAACACATAAGGTTCTCTTTCGGACTATTGGTTACTATCCCTAGCATTTTGGAGATTCGGACTTATGGACTTAGTGCCTCTGGACCCTTATTCTATTGTTGCTCTGTGATTGTTCTGTCTGTCTGGCATTGGATTGTTGTCTGTTTATGTGTGCAGGTATTTCCTTGAAAGCCATTGATGGTTAATTCCAAGGCATTGAGATAAGGATTTTACCCGAAAACAGCCGTTACTCTGCCCGATTTTTGTCAGAACTTTAATGTGCTTAATGCAAAGTGGTGCTAAGACAATAAGTTCATCTGGATCCCCAAGTGATAATGTTGGTTTAGTATTGATATTCCAAAGGATGGGAAATCTACCTTGACTCACAATGTTAAGTGTTGGCTTCTTATTTCGGTTAGACCGTTTCTTTCCTTAGCTTTTATTTTACGCAATAGGATAGCCTCTTCATCTCCTCCCCTTCTTAAATTTTCAAAATCATCTCCCTTTTTCAAAAACCTTCTTATGTTTGCAATCTTTTTTAAACATTTTCTTTTAAAATATCTTTTGCCCTTAGTGGCTTTTTCTTCAAAAGTTTAGACACTGTTAATTGTCGGAACGAGTGGTTATACCCCACGATTTTGAAATTGATTGATATAATGAGATCTTTTCCGCGTGAGAGAGCTAGTGGCATACTTGTTGATTTTATCCGAGTTGGAGCCCTTCTTTCATTTGCGATGCAAAGAACTCATTTGTTCTCATGCTCAAGATCAATGGCTGAGTATTTCTCTCCAACGACGATAAAGTGTTTATTCGTTTTTAAAACGTTTTTCCCTTTAAGCGGAACTACATTAGCTCTGACTTCTCCATTGCACCAAGGAGGTATGTAGGCACAAAGCTTAACACTTTGCCGAGCTTATTTTAAAAATAAAACAAACCCTTTTTTTAGCACACACGACACAGATTTTCAAAAAGGTTCCTGTGGAATACCACAGATATGAGGGGTGCTTAAAACCTTCCCCTCATATAATCAACACCTGAACCTGAGTTCTCTTTCTTGTTTTAAAAACAAAACTTTGGGTTTTTCGTTCTTTTCCCTTTTCCTTTGAAAAAATAAAGCGCGGTGGCGATTTCAAACGAAATATTGATTCGAGTCAATCCCATGGCTTCGATATCAGATTTTCCCCGCTACAATACCATGGATGGTAAAGAATGATTCTTGAACGAATGAGTAAAGAGGTCCAGAGTTGGGTATAACTGAGGAGTCTAATTGGTAATGATCGTTGCAATGAGTAATCTGAATAGTGCAGCAAAAGCAGAATGTAACGTATTGGATAATTGCTGGTATGACTTGAGAGGAGTCAGATGGTTGAAATTCAATGGTATATGAATGTTATTATCGAGCCCTTGAAGGAAGCAGTTGGTGAAAAGTGTAAGTGTTATTTCATCACTCAGATGGAAAAGTGTGTCTAAGGTTGGTACGTTCAGTAGATGGAATGCTTTACTGCAGTGCTGATCGGGTGTGGTCATACCATGGTTGTGTAATTATATTACTCAGTTATTGAGCATATTGTATGCATCGCACCCCGACGTTCCATTGTCGTTAACCTTTGGAGATATAGCGAGTGGCATACCTTGGGATGGTCAAATGCGGCGTAAGAGCTGAGATTGAATGCATGAGGCATGCTTATGTTGATTATGTCAAATGAATTTTTGAGGTTCGACTAAGAAAGTGTTGACTGAGAACGGGAGAGTCAGAGGAATGACTCTTATCCGAAACTTTTCACTTGGGGTATGTTTTCGAGGACGAAAACTCTTTTAGTGGGGGAGAGTTGTAACACCCCGAAAATTATTTCTAATTATTTAATTTAAATAGGAAAATTATTTAATTGGAATAATTGATTTTATGAGGAACATTGAGAAATATTGGAAAATAGTTATTGGGCCCTGTGTGATGTTAGTAAGAAGGAGGTGTTAAGTTAGTAAAGCCCATTACTAATTTAATGTTATTTTTATAAAATAATAAGGAGCTGGAGGAAAGGAAAAAGGAACGTGAAAAGCAGAACAGAAGAGACGAGAGATTGGGAAGTTGATACGTGAAGAGGAACAAAGAGGAAGAAGACCAATCAAGAATCCTTGGCCAAGGTAAGGGGTGATTACTCTAATTATATGGTATTATGATTTTGATGATGATAGGATTGAATTAAGGAATTAGAATCTCTATTTGGGATGTTAGGTTTTGTGAAATACCAACACCGACATGTATGATTTGATGAATTGACTGCAATTGATGATGTAGTATTGTTACATGGTGTTATGGTATGTTGTTTGTGCATTAGAATCATGTATTTGGAGTATTTTGATGTTATTGGTGATCAATTTCGTAATGGTATGAGTTGGTATGTGTTTGGGATGCATAAAAGCCTTAAAAATCATGTTTTTCAGCTTCTGGGTTCGTGGGAACCGGTTCCCATGTGAGAGGAACCGGGTTCCACTGTGTTAGAACGTTAAAAATAGCATTTTTGGGTCCAAGAACCGGTTCCCATGTGGGACGAACCGGGTTCCAGTACAAATTTCCAGCAGCACGTTTTGAAAACTATTCTAACTTCAAACAGCTCTAATTTTCAAACCGTAAGTCCGTTTTAGACACCGTTTTGGACGTTGTTTCTTAAATTAAAAACTCTATAATATAAAGTAAAGAAAACAACAATAAATTTATTTTATTTTGGAAATCTTGATTTATTTCGTTTGTGGCGTGTTTTGTACATTGTGTGCATGATTTGGTTAATGTGACAATGTGGTGACGTTATAATGATATAACTATGATTTGACGTTATATGTGGTGTGAATTATATATGATATAATTGTAGATGGTGCTGAAATCGAATATATTATTCGGTGTTGCTTTTGGTGAGTTATTGGTAATGACATTGTTCATTTTGATCATGTGGTGATTGTTGTGATCGCATAATGATGATTGATTTGTTTAGAATGATGCATGATACATGTACATACTTATTGGTGATAACTATGTTGAGTTATGCGAGACGATGTTGCTCATCGGATTGGTGATGTTGTAAGTATGTCATATGTGTGCATTCATTCATACGCATTTTTGGTGATGGATCCCGGTGATGAAATGGATCAAAATGGTGGGCATAATTCCCATTGTGTGGAATTTGTGATGGTTAAACTGTATCTCGGTGATGAAAAAGATCAGTTGGATGGGTGTATCCCATGTATGGTACCACATGCATAAGAGTCTGCATGGTCTTTGTATAAATTGTGACATGGCAGGATGAATTTCGGTGTTATGATTGTGTTGTGTCATTGGTGCATACTTTCGACTTGTGTTTGTGATTGGTATGAATTGATAAATCTGAATATGCTAAGTAGGGTGGATAATTGCTTATGAATTCTATATCGGACGATTTATAATGCTATTTAATTATGATGTAGTCTCACCCTTACTTTAATGATTTCAGATTGAAGTAGCGGCCTAAGCAATCGGTGAGGATGACTCGTAGAGTTTATCCGGTAATGTTGGGTCGTGTCGGTCATGCTCTGATCTTGTAACACTGGGGGACGATAGTCTTAGAGTTTACTTGTGATACACTATTTTGCCATTATTGTATAATGTACCGTTGATTTTATCGGAAATGTTTTATAACATTGTTGAATGAGTTTCCGTTGTGTTGAACATGTATTTTGATATTTTTGGATTATTCCTAATAAAGCATGACAAACGACTTGCTATTCTATTTCTTTTATTAATTGTAGCATCCTTGCTGTGTATTTACTCTGATTTTTATTATATTTCTGCGGGGGTTTAGAAGGGTGTTACAACAGTGGCCATCAGTGCAATGTTTGCCTGCTCATCTTCAGAGTCTGATTCATCTTCTGACTCATCCCATGTTGCCATAAGACCTTTCTTCTTATGAAACTTCTTCTTGGGATTTTCCTTCTAAAGTTTTGGGCACTCATTCTTGTAGTGTCCAGGCTCATTGCATTCGTAGCACATGACCTTCTTCTTGTCAAATCTTCTGCCTCCAGAAGATTCTCCTCTTTCAGGCTTCTTTGAGCTTCTGAAGCTCTTGAACTTCCTCTGCTTGCTTTACCAGAGTTGGTTAACTCTTCTGGAAATCATGGACAGTTCATCTTCTTCTTCTTCTGATTCTGATTCTTCAGAATCTACTTCTTCAGCCTGAAAAGCGTTAGTGCATTTTTTATAATTAGATTTTAATGCAACAGACTTACCTTTCTTCTGAGGTTCATTGGCGTCAAGCTCAATCTCATGACTCCTCAGGGCGCTGATCAGCTCTTCCAAAGAGACTTCATTCAGATTCTTTGCTATCTTGAATGCAGTCACCATTGGGCCCCATCTTCTGGGCAAGCTTCTGATGATCTTCTTCACATGATCAGCCTTGGTGTAGCCTTTGTCCAGAACTCTTAATCCAGCAGTTAGAGTTTGAAATCTTGAAAACATCTTTTCAATGTCTTCATCATCCTCCATCTTGAAGGCTTCATACTTCTGGATTAGCGCAAGAGCTTTGGTTTCCTTGACTTGAGCATTTTCCTCATGAGTCATTTTCAAAGACTCATATATGTCATGGGCAGTTTCCCTGTTAGATATCTTCTCATACTCAGCATGAGAGATAGCATTCAGCAAAACAGTCCTGCACTTGTGATGATTTTTGAATTCCTTCTTTTGCTCATCAGTCATTTCTTTTCTTGTGAGCCTCACCCCACTGGCTTTAACTGGATGTGTGTAACCATCCAACAGAAGATCCCATAGATCAGCATCTAGACCAAGAAAGTAACTTTCAAGTTTATCTTTCCAGTATTCAAAGTTTTCACCATCAAACACTGGTGGTCTAGTATAACCATTGTTACCATTTCCATTGTATTGCTTAGTAGAGCCAGATGTAGATGTAGATGTGTTTGTTGGAATTTCACCAGCCATCTTTTACTGAAGCGTTTTTCTCTTCCTGAATCTTTTCTAAACACGGTTAAGTGCTTGCACCTTAGAACCGGCGCTCTGATGCCAATTGAAGGATAGAAAAACACTTAGAAAGGGGGGTTTGAATAAGTGTAGTATCAAAACTTGTAAAATAAAAACAACTTGCACAATTATTTTTATCCTGGTTCGTTGTTAACTAAACTACTCCAGTCCACCCTTATCAGGTGATTTACCTCAACTGAGGATTTAATCCACTAATCACACGAGATTACAATGGTTTTCCACTTAGACACTGCTAAGTCTTCTAGAGTCTTCTGATCACAACCTGATCACTCTAGGAACAATCTGCTTAAATACCCTCTAAGACTTTTCTAGAGTATTCTGATCTAACTGATCACTCTAGTCCTTTACAACTTAATGTAAACAAATTCTAAGAGTATTACAATGCTTCTTAAAAGCGATAATCACAACTGTGATATTTCTCTTACAGTTTAAAGCTTACTCTCACTATATTATTACAACAGCAATAAGTGAGGTTGAAGATGAAGTTTGAGAGCTTCCAAAATGAACAGCGTTTCAGCAAAGTTTTTGTTAAGAGTTATATGCAGTTTCGTTAACCTTTGCTTCTCTTCAGAACTTCATTTTATAGGCGCATGAGAAGATGACCGTTGGGAGCATTTAATGCTTTGCGTATTCCGTACAGCATTGCATTTAATGTTTCACACTTTTGTCAACTACCTCGAGCCTTGCTTTTGCTGTGACTACTGACGTTGCCGTTAATAGCTTCTAACGTTCCTTTTATCAGTCAGCGTAGCCTGCCATCTTGTACTTGATTCTGATTGATCTTTTGTAGATACAACGTTTGAATATCATCAGAGTACAAACAGCTTGGTGCATAAGCATCTTCTGATCTTCTGACCTTGAAGTGCTTCTGAGCGTGATACCATTACTTCAGTGCTTCTGCTTCTGAACTCCAGTCCTTCTGATGCTTCCATAGACCATGTTCTAATTCTGCTTGACCATCTTCTGATGTCTTGCCAGACCATGTTCTGATGTTGCATGTTGAACCTTCAGAGTCAAAGCTTCTGAGCGCTGATTTGTGCATACTCTTTATATATTTCCTGAAGAGGAAATTGCATTGGATTAGAGTACCACATTATCTTAAGCAAAATTCATATACATTATTATCATCAAAACTAAGATAATTTGATCAGAACAATTCTTGTTCTAACAGGAATAGGTTGTGTTGGAATAGGTTGTGTTTGTTAATTGTCACTCTAAGATTTTAAGCACGAGTGTGTGTCTCTTGATTGAAGCTTATAAGCAGATCAAGGTGTGTTTTTGAAGTGTGTCTTCTCTCTGAATTTGTTTAATGTGTATTTGCAATCACTGTTGTGATTGAGGGGGGGTGAGTGGAGATACTCAGGTCTAGGAATAGATTGGAATTATACTGGGTAGGTTTTAAGTGAGGAGTTGTAAACGGGGGAGTTTAACTCCGAATTAATTCTGCTTATATTGGATTCCCTCTCTGGCTTGATAGCCCCCAGAGTAGGTATTGTTGTATACCGGACTGGGTAAACAATCTTGTGTGTTCTTTATTATTTTTATGTGTTTCTGTTTTAATGTTTTGTGTTGTGTGATTATGGATGTCATAACATCCAGTAAGACATCCAGCGTGAGTTACTAGAATTTTCAATTAGCATCAGAGCATACACTCTGCCTGTTTACATCTGGGTGAGATCTAGGGACAACAAAATTCTGGTACTATGGAGAAGGAATTGTTAGTGTTTGGGAATAGACCATCCATCCCGGATGGCTCTAACTATGACTACTGGAAACCTCGTATGGTAGCAGTCATAAAGTCTGTGGACATCAAGGCCTGGAGAGTTGTGGAAAGCGGATGGAAACATCTTAATAAGGTTATGGAAGATGGAACAACTGTTCTAATTCCTGAAGCACAATGGAACAAAATTGAAGAAGATGTAGCTTTGGGCAATTCCAAGGCCCTAAGTGCCTTGTTCAATGGAATTGACAAGAACATATTCAGGCTTGTGCAACACTGTGAACTAGCTAAAGAAGCTTGGGATATTCTCAAAACAGCACATGAAGGCACATCGAAGGTAAAGATGTCGAGACTTCAAATGCATACCACTAAGTTTGAAAATCTCAAGATGAAAGAGGATGAAACCATTTATGAGTTCTATATGAATGTCCTTGATATTTCAAATAACTCAGGAGCCTTAGGAGAAAAAATGTATGAATAAAAATTGGTAAGAAAGATCCTCAGATCACTGCCTAAGCGATTTGATATGAAGGTGACTGTCATAGAGGAAGCCCAAGACATCAGCAACTTGAAGCTGGACGAACTAATTGGATCTCTACAAACCTTTGAGTTGAGTATCTGTGAGCCTGTTGAAAAGAAGAACAAAAGCATAGCTTTTGTTTCCAACACAAATGATAATTCAAGAGAAAGCAATGGTGGAAGTGATGAAAATCTATCAGAAGCCATATCCATGCTTGGAAAAAAAAAGTTCAACAGATTTATTAAAAGGGTTGATCAGAAGTCCAGACCCAATGTCAAGAACACTTCCAATGACATCAGCAATAACTATGATCCAAGCAGAAGACTCAAAGCTGAAGAGAGGCCCAATCAAGGGAAAGGGTTCAGTGTCATGGATGTGAAAGATTTGGACACATTAGAGTTGAATGTCCTACCTACCACAAGGAGCAAAAGAAAGGACTGTCGGTCACTTGGTATGATGAAGACTTTGATTCTGAAGAAGAAACTACAAGACATGTCACAGTTCCAACAAGAGTCTATGCATCTGATGATGATTCCAGTGATGATGAGCTAAGCTTTGATGAACTTGCTGCCTCATAAAAGAAGTTGTGTGTCAAGAATGCTGAAGTCATCAAACAAGTGGAGAAGCAAGAGATAATCATAAGAGAGTTAGAAACTGAGAAGAATAGACATCTTACAACCATAGAATCTCTCAGTAGTGAAGTAAGCATGTTGAACTACAAACTTGATCAAATGACCAAGTCCTTCAAAATGCTGAATAATGGAACTGATACTCTAAAGGAAATTCTGGAGTCTGGACAAAGAACAGGAGATATGTCTGGGGTAGGATTTGTGGCTAAAGAGGAATTCACCTCTGGGTTCAGGAGAGAAAAGCCCGAAACTTGTGTGACTAACCAGATGTCAGCTCCAATGTCACAAAATCAAGGAAACAGAAGAAGGAGCCATTCAAAGAAGAAATTCCAAAAATGGAGGTGTCATCATTGTGGAAGATTTGGTCACATAAAGCCATTCTGTTTCAGACTATTTGGATATCCAAATCAAATTCATCAAGCCAAACCTGAATATGATACCTGTAACAGAAAGCAACGGTCGGTGGCTAAGAATGTTGCTCTAGTAGCACACACTTCTCTAAGAATGCCTGCCAAAGAAGATTGGTACCTTGACAGTGGTTGCTCAAATCATATGACTGGGAGAAAGAACTCACTAGCAGACCTGAAACTTGAGGGAACTAACTATGTGACTCTTGGTGATGGAGAAATAAGAGAAGTCAAAGGTGTTAGCAAGACAGAAGGTCAGGGTGTTCCTAATCTAAATAATGTCTTACTTGTACAAGGACTGGCTACAAATCTTATAAGCATCAGCCAACTATGTGATGAAGGATTCAATGTAAGGTTCACTAAAGAGGAGTGTATTGTCACTAATGAAGCAAATGAAGAAGTCATGAAGGGATTTAGGTCTAAAGATAATTGCTACCTATGGAAGCCTAACACCCCAAACTACCCCTCGGACTACTCCATGATCAGAGAGGAAATAAAAGTTGACTGCCAAGAATCTGACGAATCTGATGAAGAATCATATGTTGGAGATCTCACCATAAGTGAACTAGCTGCTGGTTTTACTGAGACATGTCTAATGAATGAGAAACTGTGTGCAAGAGTAAGGGAGTACAGAAGTATCAATAGAGCCTAACACCCCAAACTACCCCTCGGACTACTCCATGATCAGAGAGGAAATAAAAGTTGACTGCCAAGAATCTGATGAATATGATGAAGAATCATATCTTGGAGAGCTCACCATAAGTGAACTAGCTGCAGGTTTTACTGAGACATGTCTAATGAATGAGAATCTGTGTGCAAAAGTAAGGGAGTACAGAAGTATCTGTAGCAACCTGCCTAAAAATTTTAACTTTAGAGTCGCCACCTATTCTGAAGGGCGAATAGGAAACCCTACGCAGTATAGAGATCAGGGTAAGATACTATATTCAGGTCGAGGGAAGGTATTAGGCACCCTCAACCCTTTCCTATTGGCTTTGAATCTAAGGTAAAGGTTTATGGCAAGGTTTATAGCTGAGGAATTGAATAGGGGGGAAATTGAGATTTTGAGGAAGGGGACTCGCTTTGTTACCAAGTGCCTACGTATCTCCTTATGGAGAATCAGAGTCAACGTAGTTCGGGGGACGGGTTGTACGCCCTTAAGGTTTGAAATTTGATTTGAAGGTTTGAAGGCTTTGAATAGCCTATCGCAGTTTGAATTTGATTTGAAAGGGCATTTTGAGTTGCCTAGGATAAAAATCCTGTAGTATCGTGGTTTAGTGTATTTTAGATGTTTCGGGCGTACAACCCTGATTTGGCACAATTAACCGCAATGATCAATAGGTTTGATCACCATAGTTAAAAGATTGGGGTTTTGCACCATTACCAATTCAAATCGATTGATTCGATTATCACTAATAATGAATTAAGATATTTTTTAATAATTTTTAATAATTAATTTGTATCATTACCACTCGTACTCGATTGATTCGATTAAAAAGAGTAATGAATTGAAGTGAAGAAAAGAGGCTAATCATCGCAACCAATAAAAATGGTTGAAACCCTTTAGCCAAATAAGTTTATTTTATTTTATATTCAGTTAAATGGTTGAATAACTGGTTATGGATTATTACCCATCGCGACCGATTAATTCCGTCGAAACGAATAACAATTAAATTCCTAATATTTTGGCCAAATGGCCAATGGGATTGGGCGAACCCTAATATGTGGGTAACTTTTATAGGGCTTGTTGTGATTAAAATATGATCAAAATAATTGGGAAATAATTCTAACCCTAATTAAATTATCCTAATTATACAATAATCCTAATTAAAATTAATCAAATTAAATTAGTTAATTTAAACCGTAATTACCCAATTAAAATTATATGCAAAACTAATTTGAATGATTAAAAGAAAAGGGAGTTTATAAAAATAAAATAGATAAAAACATTTAAAAGGAACCTGGTGAGGAATCCTGTGTGATCTCCTGCTGAGGGTGTTCCATGGACCTTCAACTTCTTTGAACGCTAGATCTTATACAGACTTGATCTGATGATGCTGGATTGATAGTAAAGGAACAAATGATTCGAAAAAATAGAACGTATGCGTCGCTGGCCAGGATCGAACCCCTGTCTTGCACCACCAAAGACTTTGCGCATACATTCCTCCACTGGGCTACGCTCGCTCTGCTGATAGTGATACGCGCGCAGGAATTAATGTAAGCAATGCAATCAAATAAAAAAATTTAAAACATAACCTTCCCCGCCCCTTGCCTTCTTCTTCATCGTGAAACATATTTTCAGAACAACACACAGACCTTTGCCTACGGTTTTTAAAGCATAGCCATATCCCGTGAGTTCAGGGAGACAAATCCGAGAGCGCTGGGCAATGGAGAGTATTGCAACACGTTCAGAATTCTCCAGTGAGTCTGTTCGGATATCTTTTGTGGTCTGAATCACGACTAAACTTTGTTTGCAACCCCACTCCTTTTTGTTTTTTTTTCGTTCCTGAGCAAGAGTTTTTGCGGCCAATCCTCCCCCTCTGTCCGTAAATGTTCTAGGTTTATATATCCTCGCATTAGGTTAATCAAAATGGTAAGAATTGATCATTGAGTCCGATTGAGAATTGATTAGAAAATCTCATATAATCTTTCCATCTTTGTCTCAGGTTCATTTTCCAAATAAACCCCCCATGGATTCCCTTGTATTTTGGATGATGATGCTGAAGATTTGGTTCAAAACTGTCACGTGTTCTCTTTCTCTTTTTTTTTATTTCATTTATACTATTTATTTAATAATTAAATAAAACCTAAATAATAATTCTATTACTATCCCAAAAATAGACCTAACATATAATTACTAAAATTTAATTAAAAATAGTAAATCTACTTAATTAAAACTTAATACTACCTAATAATAATTCTAATATTGTTAAAAAAACCTAATATTAACAAAATTAATAATATTAAATGTTAATGGTTAGTCGATGCCAATAATAATAATCAAGACGAATATTAGTAAAAAACCCAAAATACCCTCCCCAAAAATGATACAACCTTTGTAGCAATTGGGCCCAACGTTTGTGGTCCTAAAACGCCTATTAATTACGCCTTTGTTTTAATTCAACCTTGTTTATAAGAGGACGAGTTTGACAATAGGAATGTCAAACCTTATAACTCTCAATTTTGAACCTTGATGAATTAACGGACGTAGATTCAATCGGGTAAATTTTGGGGTATAACAGCTGCCCCTGTTCAATCTTCTTAAACCTGAAGAGTCAGATAGGCACGTCTGCCTATCGTGATCTAAAGGTGGAAGATGATTGGACACTGAGAATGCCCCGAAATTTGTGTTTGTTTGGGAAGAAATTATGCGGGAGATGGGCTTAAAGATGCCATCCAGGGTAAATACCTTCTTCTAAGTGTGAAGCACACGCCTTTTGGAAGGAACCAAGTGATTTTTTGTAGCACGGCCTGAAAAGGCAATCTGAATTTTATGCAATGGTATGATGCATGCGATGCATGATGCAGTGTGCTTCTCAAAATGAATGAGAGCCAGGTATGTATATGCGTGATGTATGAATGAAGTATGATGCATGATGGTTAGTTATGTTAATCGGAGTATGTTAGTAATTCTGAAAAGAAAGATATCACCTTTGATTGTTATGGGTGATGTTTTGGACGGTATCACTGCCGAGGGACTAACGTGATAAACCCAGTTGAGGAATCGTTTGAAAAATCTTGTGTGCTTGGAAAAGCTCCTAGAAAGGATGGAATACGTCTTGAAGAAGACTTCCTGGAAAGGTTCCTGAAAAGGAATAGCGAGGACCTTCTGTTGATTGTGTAATTGGCTTGCTATAGCCAGCAAGCCTCCGCAGTTTGTGGATCCCTCACTTACCATAGTACTGGTAAGCTACCCGTAGTTTGTATCTCTCACTTACCATAGTGCTGGTAAGCTACTCGCAGTTTATGTCTCTCACTTACCATAGTGCTGGTAAGCTACTCGCAGTTTATATCTCTCACTTACCATAGTGCTGGTAAGCTACTCGTGGTTTGTATCTCTCACTTACCATAGTTCTGGCAAGCTACTCGTAGTTTATATCTCTCACTTACCATAGTGCTGGTAAGCTACTCGCAGTTTGTATCTCTCACTTACCATAGTGCTGGTAAGCTACTCGCAGTTTGTATCTCTCACTTACCATAGTTCTGGCAAGCTACTCGTAGTTTATATCTCTCACTTACCGTAGTGCTGGTAAGCTACTCGCAGTTTGTATCTTCTCACTTACCATAGTGCTGGCAAGCTACTCGCAGTTTGTATCTCTCACTTACCATAGTTCTGGCAAGCTACTCGCGGTTTGTATCTCTCACTTACCATAGTTCTGGCAAGCTACTCGCAGTTTGTATCTCTCACTTACCATAGTTCTGGCAAGCTACGTCGCAGTCTGTATCTCTCACTTACCATAGTGCTGGTAAGCTACTCGCAGTTTGGACCCCAATAGGATTGCTTGCTATAGTTCTAGCAAGTTCACCTGCACCAACAGGGTTATCTGCAAGTGTTGTTGCAGAATTTACCTGTGTAGAATTTTTGTTCCTGTAAATGCGTATGCATTATGTTTATATGTTGTGCATATGCCCCTGTTGTTTGTATAATGCGTATGTGTGAATGCTTACACATGTATATGTTGTATGTATGTATGCTAATGCCGATGCAACCCCGAGATTTTGTCTCCTTAAACCCATTGAACTTGTTTACTCCATGCATGCACCTATCCCATGATTATGCTTATGTTGGCTTTGTAATGTTTATGTATGCTTATGCATATACGTATGTTTGGTTGACGTAATGAGTGGAACGAAGTAATGTCTTCTGTAAGATTACCTGAAAAGGTCCTTTGAGTGGATGTGAATGTTTGTCTTAAAGAAGACTATCTGCAATGATTTTTTCGAAATGGTAGCAATTTGTCTTAGAGAAGACCACCTGTAAAGGCTCTTAGAGTAGATAGAAATTCGTCTTAAAGAAAATCACCTGAAAAGGTTCTTAGCAGGGAATGAAGAACGCCTTTGAAGACGACTACCTGAAAAGGTTGACAGATGTCTTAAAGAAGACTACCTAAAGAGGTTCCTGAGAGGGATGACGAAATGTTTTTTTTGAAAGAGACTACCTGAAAAGGTACTTAGGACAAGAATGTCTCGAAGAAGGCTACCTGAAAAGGTGCTTAGAAAAGTAATGTCTTAAAGAAGACTACCTGAAAAGGAACTTAGAAAAGTAACGTCTTGAAGAAGACTACCTGAAAAGGTATTTAGAAAAAGAATGTCTTGAATAAGATTACCTGAAAAGGTACTTAGAAATGACTATGATCGTCTTAAATAAGACTGCTTAAAGAGGTTCCTAGCAAGGATCGTAGGATTTGTCTTAAAGAAGACCACATAAAGAGTTACGGTGTAATGTATCAACCAATGCATGATTTGTATGTATTTGCATGATGCTTCAATGATAGGTTGTTGATAACCAAAGCGTGTATATTTTGCTAATGTTGTAAAGTTGTTGGGTAAGGTGGGGTGTGATGCTAGCGCGATTTCCCAATACCTATTTTGTTTGAAATTTGAAGATCGTAGTTAGGAGAAAGATTTGTTCGATGTTGTAAAGTGCGAGAACGCCTTTTTCCTTTTGTCGTGTGTCTTGCGGATTTGATATCCATTGCCCCAGTATTTTCATGGAGAAAGATGCTTATGAAGGAAATGCCCCAGGAAATAGCCTTGTCATATGCTTCGATGTTTAGATTGAAGGGTGTGCCCCTGATCTCCAGGTCATGGGAGGTTATCCATAGTGTCTATCCTTTGAATTTGAATTCTTCCCATGTCTGACATGCCCCTGTTTGAGATTGCTTTGAGATGTGCCCCAAGTCGATTGAACCTTAGGAAGATTGCCCCTAGTTAATAGGATGTTCGATTGTATGTCCCTGTGCTCTTTGAAATTTTTTGCCCCTGTTTAGGAGAACCCCCTAGATGTGGTTCCCCCGACTCCAGGGTCTTTATTAGAAATGATCACCTTTGATTAACCCATTTCGAGATTTCCTCGATGCTAAGTGTATACCCGTAGATGGTGTTGTACCTTTTGAGAAGTAACTCCAATGGAATGCGTATGCAAGTTTTGAAATCGAAGTTCGTTATGAATTAGGACTGGATGGTTTTGAAAAGAATGCTTGAAGAAGCATAGTGATTAGAAGTAGTTTTAACAAACATAGGAGTCAGTATAACAAATTCCTGCTTAGCATGCTTTCATGGTTAACCTTGCCTCAATTAGGACTTTTAAATGTTGTAACTTGGCCTGGTTCATGTTTTAAGAAACAATGGATATAAGGCTCAAAATTTATTTAACCCACCCCTTTCTCCTTGATGTTGTCCAGATCCTAAAATTCGCCTAATTCAATGAATGCGCTTTGTTTGTAAGAGAATCGTTTTTTTGTTTTTTGTCTTTTTGATGTTTAAGCAAAAGCCTTAGTAGAGATCCAAGCATTGATGATTTAGCAGTCACAAGTTTATCCTTTGTATTTCACCTTTGTTTTTATCCCTTATTTTTGCATGAGCTAATTCTTTTGAATTTGACCCATCGGGATGCCCTAATTTTGCCTAAGTCGTTTTTGTTTTCTTTTATGAAATTTACCATTTTGACTTAGCGGGCGTTTTTCTCCTTTTTCTTTTGAATGCTCCTTTCGAGATTTGATCCTTGGATATTGAATGGTGACGGCTATGTTGATTTTGATTTGTAAGCTTCACCTTTGATACCTCCTCGATCTTGAATGATGTAATGAGGAAGAAGATGTTGTGAATATTATCTCCATTGCTTCCTCAATCTTAGATGAATGCGAGGAAGAAGATATGCTTGAACCTTTGCTTTGCTCGATCCTTATGCTTGAACCCTTGCTTGGCTTGATTGATTCTCTTGACAACCAAAATACACCATTGAATTAATTGAAATCTACCCTGCCCCTGGTTAAAATCAAGGTTTTTTTTTTAAAAGTAGAAACAAAACTCCAACTCCTGGCTCGAGGGGGTAACAAGGGATTAACATCCTTATATCTCCACTGTTTGAGAATGGAAACAATGCCTGTACATCCTCGGCTTGGTCTTACCTTGAAAGCATACGTTTAGCTGGACTTAGTCATTTGTATTCGTCATTCTCCCTCAAGTTTGTTAATAACCCTAAAAATAGGAGTGTGTGACTGGAAAGTCATAGTAGTGAGTGAATGAAATGAATGAATTGATTCCAAAACCTGCATGGTCATCCCATTAGAATTGCTAATCTGAAGGTACAGCTTTTATCCTGAGTAACACTTAGCGGCCGTAAGGGTTGAAATTGTGAGCACGGTAAACACCTATTGATCCTAGGGATAATCACCTTTGTAGATCCACTGACCTTGTTTTACTCCTTAGATTCTTAAACTTGTAGAAGTGAGGGCAACCTCGAATTTTCTTTGGACATGTCAAACCTGGCGGGAATAAATCGTTAGCGGTGGGTTTTCATCGTATCGGAATTTCATGAATTTCCTTTGACTGAACCTCTTTTGCTTTTCCTAAGGATAGTATCACCTATGACCCTTTTTTTCTTGGTGTGGGGCTGACATATGTCGAATTCCCTCCATCGTAGTTATGCCTCTTTGTTCAGGATATTGCCCCAGTTGGACTAATCCTTGCCCCCAGGTTATCGTAGAGCGTCCTCGAAAGTTTGATATGTTCTAAGATGAACCCCTTTATAACTAGATACATCTTGAGTGTATCTATGAGGGAACTCTTTGTTGAACTAATCCTTGCTCGATGACAACCTTCGTTGTGTTCATAATCCTGTTATGACAAGGCATGGACATGCGGCTGGCATGGCGAAAGACATCCTCTTTTTTTCTTAGTAAGACTAAGGTCATTCTCAATTTATCCTCCTTTCTCCATAGTCTACGATCCTTTGATTTTTTTTTTTGCGAGTCTCAGGAAATCGGCTAGCGCGGTAAGTGTGGATGCGGGTGAAGATGCAAATGTAAATGTAGATGCAAATGTATGTCAATGCAAATGCATGCGTATGCGAGAGACTCCTTGTATTATAACTCCATGTATGCAATGCAGACGTGTAATATATGATCCTAGGGATAGCCTTAGAGGCGGCATTAGACCCTCTTGGAATCTTTGCAGGATAAATGTTATGACACGCTAAGGGAAATCCCTTGGATTCGAGAGTATGCAGAAGATAGCGGCTAGTGACCGTTCAAGACAGTCACTAAATCTCAAGGCCATCGAGAGGCCAATCAACGTGTACCAATGAATTTGTCCCTCGTGGGAAGGTTCTCTATGCGGAACACAACCTATCTAAGGACGATATGGACGAAGAGAAATCCCTACAGGCTAGGGATGTGATGTGTAAATGGAGATCCAAACCCTACAAGTTAGAGGGTGCGCGGGAATAAGCATGGAGTGGCCGTTCAGGACAGTCACTAGATTTCATAGCCATCGAGAGGCCAATCGAACGCATGCTAGTGAAGTTGTCCTTCGGGGAAGGACGCGTCATTGTGAAAACACGTGGATGTGACAAAAAATCCCTATATACTAGAGAGTACGTAGTAGCAAGCACGGGGTGACCGTTCACGACAATCACCGAATCGCATGGCCATCGAGAGGCCAATTGACGTGCGTTAATGGAAATATCCTTCGTGGGAAGGACGCGTAGTTGTAAGAATACAAGGATATAAAAATAAAATCCCCACAGGCTAGGGGATGCGTAGATGGTGATGTCCTTCGTGGGAAAGACATGGTCTTTAGGAATTTGTGTCCCTACAGGCTAGGGACCACTTAGGAGTACCTGCAAAATGGCAATGCATAGATATTCGAAGTATATATGTTGCAAACACATAATAAGCACATAAACACAAAAGTCCTAGGTTCATAGGTTCGACGTAACGGCTCTAGGGAGCCTACCCTTTTTTTGGGAGTGTTCTAGAAGGTCTCATGGGGTCGTTCGTAGCCTCCGAGACTTTTTGTCTCTTCGGATTTTAGAACAACTCATTTTATCCATGAGGTTCGAATTTTTGGGGTAGGTTCTCGGAGAGATCAGCCAAGTATCCAGTCCTGCCCTCAACAAAGTCAAGCCTCGTTTTGGACATTTCCGAATACTCAACCCACTCCGAGTGGAGTTATCAATGAGACTCGTAGGAGATTCATACTCCCCTATTGATCTCAAAGTTAACTCCCACACTTAGGGTTTAAACAAATAATTTATAATATCCCGACAATATAAAAAGCAGCAATTGTATATAAGCGACCAAAGCAGTATTTATTTAAATTATAATAAAATAAATAAATAAAATTACTGTAAATAGATGTAGATAAATAAACAAATGAATTTAAATTCGAATATTTAAAAATAAACTAACCTCGAAGTCCCGCCGCTTATAATTTGACAATATAGTATGACAGTAATTAAATAAAAATTTAAATTACTGTAGTTTAAGGCTATAAATAAATAAATAAATTTAAATTTAAATATTTAAAAACTAACCTTGGATTCCGGCCGCTTATAACAATGCAGTAGAACAAATATTTAAATAAAATATTAATTTAAATTGAGGTGAAATAAATGTATTTATAAATAAATAAATAAATAAATAAAAATTTAAATATTTATATAAAAAATAAACCCTAAAATTGGCGAGTTAGCCAAACCCTAAAAATGGCAAATTGGTCAAACCCTAAAAGTTTGCCAAACCTAAACCCTGCCAAAACCTATAGGAGCATAGTAATTACCATTAAGTGGTCCCCAGCAGAGTCGCCAGCTGTAGCAACCTGCCTAAAAATTTTAACTTTAGAGTCGCCACCTATTCTGAAGGGCGAATAGGAAACCCTACGCAGTATAGAGATCAGGGTAAGATACTATATTCAGGTCGAGGGAAGGTATTAGGCACCCTCAACCCTTTCCTATTGGCTTTGAATCTAAGGTAAAGGTTTATGGCAAGGTTTATAGCTGAGGAATTGAATAGGGGGGAAATTGAGATTTTGAGGAAGGGGACTCGCCTTGTTACCAAGTGCCTACGTATCTCCTTATGGAGAATCAGAGTCAACGTAGTTCGGGGGACGGGTTGTACGCCCTTAAGGTTTGAAATTTGATTTGAAGGTTTGAAGGCTTTGAATAGCCTATCGCAGTTTGAATTTGATTTGAAAGGGCATTTTGAGTTGCCTAGGATAAAAATCCTGTAGTATCGTGGTTTAGTGTATTTTAGATGTTTCGGGCGTACAACCCTGATTTGGCACAATTAACCGCAATGATCAATAGGTTTGATCACCATAGTTAAAAGATTGGGGTTTTGCACCATTACCAATTCAAATCGATTGATTCGATTATCACTAATAATGAATTAAGATATTTTTTAATAATTTTTAATAATTAATATGTATCATTACCACTCGTAATCGATTGATTCGATTAAAAAGAGTAATGAATTGAAGTGAAGAAAAGAGGCTAATCATCGCAACCAATAAAAATGGTTGAAACCCTTTAGCCAAATAAGTTTATTTTATTTTATATTCAGTTAAATGGTTGAATAACTGGTTATGGATTATTACCCATCGCGACCGATTAATTCCGACGAAACGAATAACAATTAAATTCCTAATATTTTGGCCAAATGGCCAATGGGATTGGGCGAACCCTAATATGTGGGTAACTTTTATAGGGCTTGTTGTGATTAAAATATGATCAAAATAATTGGGAAATAATTCTAACCCTAATTAAATTATCCTAATTATACAATAATCCTAATTAAAATTAATCAAATTAAATTAGTTAATTTAAACCGTAATTACCCAATTAAAATTATATGCAAAACTAATTTGAATGATTAAAAGAAAAGGGAGTTTATAAAAATAAAATAGATAAAAACATTTAAAAGGAACCTGGTGAGGAATCCTGTGTGATCTCCTGCTGAGGGTGTTCCATGGACCTTCAACTTCTTTGAACGCTAGATCTTATACAGACTTGATCTGATGATGCTGGATTGATAGTAAAGGAACAAATGATTCGAAAAAATAGAACGTATGCGTCGCTGGCCAGGATCGAACCCCTGTCTTGCACCACCAAAGACTTTGCGCATACATTCCTCCACTGGGCTACGCTCGCTCTGCTGATAGTGATACGCGCGCAGGAATTAATGTAAGCAATGCAATCAAATAAAAAAATTTAAAACAGAACCTTCCCCGCGCCTTGCCTTCTTCTTCATCGTGAAACATATTTTCAGAACAACACACAGACCTTTGCCTACGGTTTTTAAAGCATAGCCATATCCCGTGAGTTCAGGGAGACAAATCCGAGAGCGCTGGGCAATGGAGAGTATTGCAACACGTTCAGAATTCTCCAGTGAGTCTGTTCGGATATCTTTTGTGGTCTGAATCACGACTAAACTTTGTTTGCAACCCCACTCCTTTTTGTTTTTTTTTCGTTCCTGAGCAAGAGTTTTTGCGGCCAATCCTCCCCCTCTGTCCGTAAATGTTCTAGGTTTATATATCCTCGCATTAGGTTAATCAAAATGGTAAGAATTGATCATTGAGTCCGATTGAGAATTGATTAGAAAATCTCATATAATCTTTCCATCTTTGTCTCAGGTTCATTTTCCAAATAAACCCCCCATGGATTCCCTTGTATTTTGGATGATGATGCTGAAGATTTGGTTCAAAACTGTCACGTGTTCTCTTTCTCTTTTTTTTTATTTCATTTATATTATTTATTTGATAATTAAATAAAACCTAAATAATAATTCTATTACTATCCCAAAAATAGACCTAACATATAATTACTAAAATTTAATTAAAAATAGTAAATCTACTTAATTAAAACTTAATACTACCTAATAATAATTCTAATATTGTTAAAAAAACCTAATATTAACAAAATTAATAATATTAAATGTTAATGGTTAGTCGATGCCAATAATAATAATCAAGACGAATATTAGTAAAAAACCCAAAATACCCTCCCCAAAAATGATACAACCTTTGTAGCAATTGGGCCCAACGTTTGTGGTCCTAAAACGCCTATTAATTACGCCTTTGTTTTAATTCAACCTTGTTTACAAGAGGACGAGTTTGACAATAGGAATGTCAAACCTTATAACTCTCAATTTTGAACCTTGATGAATTAACGGACGTAGATTCAATCGGGTAAATTTTGGGGTATGACAGTATCAATAGATTCCTGCTAGAAGAAAGAGTAAGCCTTATGATAGACATTACTGATCGGGAAAGAAAACTAAATAAGTCAAATATGCGCAATGATTCTAAAAGTCTATCTGAAAGTAATGTCATAGAGAATGTTTTAACAACATCTGAAGACATTGTGAAGGTAAAGGGTATGTTAGGTATTTGTAACCAAAACATATTATAGCAATTAACCTATGTGGGGGAATACTTTTTGGGCTTTTTAAATATCCACGATTTGAAACTTCCCTCACTCAGTATGCATATAAAGCTCCCTCGCTCTCCTATTCTTCTACAAACGGAAAACATCCCTGTTGGTCCTTCTCGCTACTTATTAAGGTTGAACTGCTCGGATTCTTCTCACAAGTGTGACACAAGTTATGTCTCAAAGAGTTTCAAAATGTCTCAGCAATCGTGTGATGCATCTCCCGTATCTGACTCGGCAACACCGGATGAGTCCTCTAACTCTAATAGGAGTCTGGAGGTTGTACCTTTAAGGACGATTAGTAGTGATGATGTAAAGGCCACAAAGCCTAAAATAGCACATGCAAAACGGCCCAAGGAGGGTATTCATAACAAGGGCGCCAAACCTTCTGCATCTAATACCATAGAGGAACTTACTAAAGAAGGAACCAGATATGTTGATAAAGCAATTACCAGAATTGTTACACGCATTCTGAATGAAAATCATCAAGTTCCTGGGATATCTGTCCCTCTTCAAACCATAATGCCTGATCCCTCAAGAACACCAGTAAGGCTGAAGTTGCTCACACCTCTGGTTGTGACCCAACTGAAGAGGAGATCATTACGAATGGACAAGAAGGTGTTGAGAATACCAATGTTACTGAGGATGTCAATGACATCGAAGAGAATAAGCACACTAAGGTCAATACTGAAACAGGTACCAATGTGGTAGACTTAGATGAGAATTCTGACGACGAGTTGCTTGCCTCATTAAATCCTAGTGTAGCCAACAGGCTGATGACTAGAAGAAAAGCCAAAGCTATTTCCCAAAGTTCCCCTGAAAAGAATGCAGAAGCTAAGAGCACTGTTAAAGACTCTGTCAAGAAGAAGAGTACTTCTGCTGGTCCTATCAAGAGCAGAGCTATGGCTAAGAGTGTAGGGGTTGGTCCCTCAAAGTCCTGGAGCAAGGTTGTTCCAAAGAAAAGAAAGGAGAGGGAAATTGTTGAATATGAGTCTGATGTTGAAGGGGATGTCCCTAACATTCCATCAAGGAAGAAGCCTACAACAAGCAAGCTTGCTGCAAGTATTCCTGAAAGACCTATTGATAATGTGTCATTCTACTATGCCTCTAGTGCCAGCAGGTGGAAATATGTGCTCCAAAAGAGACTGGTTGTTGAAAGGGATTTGGCTCCAAATGCTCTTGAGAACAAGGAAATCTTAGAGCTAATTCAGGAAGCTGGACTATTAAAAACTGTGTGCAACCTTCCCAAATGTTATGAGAGGCTGGTAAAAGAATTTATGGTGAACCTATCTGAAGATTGTGGAAACAGCAAGAGTGTGGACTTCATAAAAGTGTTTGTGAAAGGTAAGTGTGTTTCGTTCTCTCCTTCTGTGATTAATAACTTCTTGGTAAGAACAAATGAAGCTCAACCTGAGCTTGAAGTGACAGACAACAAGGTTTGTCAAGTGATCACAGCCAAGCAGGTAAAAAGTTGGCCCTTAAAAGAGAAACTAACTGCAAGTAAGCTGTGCATCAAGTATGCAATGCTTCACAAGATAGAAGCAGCTAATTGGGTACCAACAAATCACAAGTCCACTATTTCAACTGTTCTTGGCAGATTTTTGTATGATGTAGGAACAAAGGCAAAGTTTGACTATGGAACATATATTTTTGACCAAACTATGAAGCATGCTAGAAGCTTCAGTGTTAAGGGTCCAATTGCCTTTCCATCCCTCCTGTGTGGCATAATTCTGACTCAGTATCCCAATATTCTCAATGAACATGATGTAGTATGCAAAAGAGAAAGCCCATTGGCTTTCATCTATAAATTGTTTCAGGGTACGCATGTTCCAGACATTGTCATGACATCGGCTGAAACATCCAAGTCTGGAGCATCAGCCAGCAAAGCAAAAGTCATAGCAATGTTAAACGAGACCTGCAAAGAGCTGGAAGCTAGGAAGATATCCCTTGAAAAGATGATAAGCACTCTGGAAATGGATGAGAATGACGAATTTGCAGATGCTGTAGAGATGGCAGATGAAGATGAATAAGAGAAGGAAGTAGAACCTGAAGAAGATGTGGAAGAAGTGAGTACCAGTCCTACTGATGGCTCTGAGAAAAGAAGTTATGCAGACACCTCAAGTGGGTCTGACTCTGGGCAGTAAATGCGGCTAGAGTTCTGTTTGTTTCTTTTGCTTTTTTTTGTTTTTTTTTTTGTTTTGCCCTCTTTCGTTTAGTTTTGTTTGCATTTTATTCGATTTATTTCAGTTTAAGTTTTGTTTGAACCTATTTGAATTTTGGAGAGAAGACAGTAATTTGCTTTGGCAACTTTTATGGCCAAACAAGGGGGGAAGTAGTAACGTCACCCCAAGACAACAAGTATGGTGTTGTGTGATCAATAAATCTGATGTGCTTATTTTTGTGTTAATCTGTTTGTGCTTGTGCTGCTCTTGTGGTGTGGTTGGTTTTGATCTGTTTGAGCACTGTGTGCATACTAGTGGTGTATGTTGTCTGTACTGTATTAGCTCTGTTTGTGTTTGCTTTGTTTCTGCTGCAAGTGTTTCTCTGATATGGTGTGACAGATTGTTTTAGCTAAAAATTTGCCAAAGGGGGAGATTGAAGATGTTTTTCATGTTGGTTGCATTTATGGTAAAACATACCTGAGTGTTTAATGTCTTGACTGATGTCATGACATGTTTGATATTGTGTTATGCAGGCTGCATATGTGTTAAGCTAATACGGGTTATGTAGTGAATGTCATGAGCGATGTCATGACATCCTTGTGTGACAGCAGGAGCTGTTATATTTTATTAATTGTGTTTCTTGATTTCTCTCAATCTACAATTTAGGAAACCTTTTATTGTGTGCTGAATATTTCGTCCAGAAGATTTCGCTAACAGCACATACTGTAAAAACCAGATGGCGTATAAATTAGGTTAACTTGGTTAACCCTAATGTGTTTCTAAAAAAGCCCAAGGCCCAAGAGCTGCATATAAAAAGTCTACAGTCCTAATTTGGAACGAAGAGAGAGTAGATTGTTAATTGTGAAGAACCATAGTTCTATAGCTGTCTTTTGTACTCCATGCAATTTTCTTTGATGATTGCGTTGGAATAGGTTGTGTTTGTTAATTGTCACTCTAAGCTTTTAAGCACGAGTGTGTGTCTCTTGATTGAAGCTTTTAAGTAGATCAAGGTGTGTTTTTGAAGTGTGTCTTCTCTCTGAATTTGTTTAATGTGTATTTGAAATCACTGCTGTGATTGAGGGGGAGTGAGCGGAGATACCCAGGTCTAGGAATAGATTGGAATTACATTGGGTAGGTTTTAAGTGAGAAGTTGTAAACGGGGGAGTTTAACTACGAATTAATTCTGCTTATATTGGATTCCCTCCCTAGCTTGATAGCCCCCAGAGTAGGTATTGTTGTATACCGAACTGGGTAAACAATTCTGTGTGTTCTTTATTATTTTTATGCGTTTCTATTTTAACGTTTTGTGTTGTGTAATTGTGGATGTCATAACATCCAGTAAGACATCCAGCGTGAGTTACTAGAATTTTCAAAAATGGGAATCAATGACAATTCTAAGAGAAGAAACAGAAGTGTGGCATACAAAGCTATCGTTAAACACGATGAGGAGAGGGGAGAAGAAGATATTGATGCTAACCTGACTAAATCTATTGCCCTTCTTGAAAAAATATTTGGGAAGGACAATAGAAGACTTGACAGAAGATCAAGAAATACTATTAATACCAATGTCAAAGACAATCTGCCTCTCAATGCCAAAGGCTTCAATCCTCAACAAAAAGGTAAAAAAATGGGATAAACAAAAAAAGGCAAGGGAATTCAATGTCATGAATGCGGAGGTTTTCGCCACATTCAAGCACAATGTACCAACTTCCTTAGGAAAAAATAAGGGACAAGGATAATGAAAGTGAAAAGACAACAATGTAGTTGCCTTCATAACCCATGTATGATCCAAATCCAAAGTGCATGATAATGGAGAGCACAGTGATGAAGATATCTTTAATGATGATCTTGTTGAAGCCTACAAGTTGTTGTATCTCAAGTGCAAAGAAGAATGAATAGATGGTGACAAACAAAAAGAAAAAAAATAATGTTTTACTTCAAGACAAAGCCCATCTTACAAGTGTGGAAAACTAAAGAAGAAACTATAAGCCATATATCCTACACCTCCTTTAGAGCTTTCTACATGGAAGATCTGCATTTTCACAATGGTTGCTCCAGACACAAGATTGGGGAAATAACTACTTGAAAGATCTGAAGTCTTACTCAAATAACTATGTTAACTTTCGCGATGGGGCTAAAAGAAAATCGTGGAAAAGGAAACTTGGATTATCTAGACCTCCCTTGTCTGGATGATGTTCTCCTTATTGAATCCCTCACTTTAAATCTCATCACCATTAGCCAATTGTGTGATAATGAATTATATGTCAATTTTGACCGTTCTGAATGCACTATGAGTTATAGCTAGTTTGAAGGAGTAAATTTCCCTCGAGGGTCGAATGTTGGATGAAAATATCTACTTTAAAAATATGCTAAGGCTTTTGGTCCTTCTTATATGGCACTTAGTGAAATCCTTCTCCATAGACAACCTTCGACAGAGATGCAAAGCTTAAATTTATATGGACCTCATGCTCCCAATTATGGTTATTTCTTTTTATATGTTGGCATTCTCTTTATGATGGAAAACTATTTCCCAAGAACTCAGAATGAGATAAGAGACAACTCTTTCGTGTAGGATTATTAAGAGACATTGGATACTTTCTTTTCCTTCGTCGGAAAGGGCGGTTCGGATCATGCCTTCACTTAGGTGGATCCTCCTTCAGACTGGGGGGTACTTTTCCTTGAAGGAAATAAGAGGATATGCATCAAGTATTACAGGTGTGTAACTCGGTGAACTGACTTTTATTTTTATATGAAACAATGTTGCGGTGAGCAAGAGTCGCCACCGACTTTTTATTTTGTCCAATGTTAGGAAAGGTAAAAAGTACAGAAAAAGACCTTTTGAAAAGAAAACGGGCTCGGGGGGTAAGTTATGAAAAGGGAAGGTGTAAGCACCCTTTTCATCCGTAGTTATCTACGGGCTCTTAATTTGTTTAGCTCATGTTTGTTTGTTTTGAGTTGAAAAGGGGCGTAAGGACTTTAGCATAAATGCGTAGCCTTAGTTTTTGAAAGAGTATTGAAAAGATATTTTTTAATTGAGCTAGGCAGATTAAGAGCACTACCCTAAATAATTGATCTTTTTCTATGCTTTTTAAAGTTCCTAGGACTATCCATACTATTTAGAAGTAGGTAGTCCTTGTTTATATTGGACGTGCGGGTCATCGAAGGGTCATCGTATGGTCGTTGAAGGCAACAAGTAGAGGTGTTAGACGCTGGCCTTAGGATCTAGAGGGGGGGTGAATAGATCGTTCACAGTTTTACGGATTTAAACGACTTTTCAGCGGAAGTAATTCTGAATCGACTCGCGTCTATTCCGAACCACTATCGAAACGATTATATATGTGTTTAAAAACCAGTCAAAGACTTGAGGTGAATGATAAGAGTATATGTTGCAGAATCAAGGCGTTTCTCTTATTGAAAATCAGATTAACTTTTGTATGATGGACAATGTTTGCAATGCAGTAAGAGTGATAGAAACAAATATACAAACACTTGGTGATAATGATCAAATTGAGGGTAATTCAATGTGTGATGGATTGTGATGTTTATGTACGTTCTTAGTTCACAATCTTAACACTCGAATCGTTGATCAATTTGCTATTATAACCAAATATGAACAGAATGTAAATGAAAAAGTAAAAGCGACAAGAACACGATATTTGTTTAGGCAGTTCGTCGATCGTCCTCGCTACGACTACGTCTGCCCCCAATTCCAAATTGAAATTGGGTAATCTTTCATTAATGTTGAAAGTAGTATATACAAAGAAGATAACAAAGCGATAAACGATAAACCAATTATGTCGATCCTTTGAATCTTCTTCCCCCTTAATCTTGAGCAAGATCAAGGTTATCCAAGAGCTTCACTTTGATTCCCTTCTGCAGTGTCTTGATTCCTTGAACTCCCCGTTCCTCAATCGTTACACTCAGCCGACTCCTCAATGAACGCCTCTTGATAAAAACCCCCAAGAACCACCCGTCGTGGAGGACAAAACCCGCAGATTTTATTCACCAACAAACCCCACAAACCTTCACCCACTAGGAATCTTCAATTCCGTTCCATGGACGTTATCGAACTCATCACTAACCCGCAACGCAAGAATGATTATGTGTAATTGTGTTGGAGATGATGAAGAACGAAGATGAGAAGCGTTTGTGTATCTTTCAGTCGTTGGTGTTGCCTTGAATAATTACCCTTGGACAATATATATGATAGCTTAACAGTTGGAGATGAGAGAAACAGAATTTTTGGCATTCTTGATCAGTTAGGTCGACCTCTTGTAGTGCTTAGGTCGACCTAGCAGAGCTTGCAGAATTTTGCTCCCAGTTAGGTCGACCTGTTGAAGGAGTAGGTCGACCAGAATCCTCTTCTGATGCGTTCTGGGAACATTTTCTCAGATTAGGTCGACCTAGTTGTTGTGTAGGTCGACCTAACAGGCTGGTATGTAAAATTCATCAATTTAGGTCGACCTAAATGATGTGTGAGTCGACCTAGCAGGAGTATATGAATTTTTCTCCATTTTAGGTCGACCTGGGTTGATGGTAGGTCGACCTAACTGCTGCTTTTCTGCATTCTTCTTGTTTTGCTTGTGTTGATTCAACCTATTCTATCATGAGTGATCAATGCTTGCTTTTCTTTGAGTTTTCTGCTTCCGTCTTGTTGTTTGAATGCTTATTTGAATTTGCCATGAATCAAAAACATCTTTGAGTGTAATCTTGTATTCACATACTCCCCCTTTTTGATGATGGCAAACCATTCGTCTAAGCTTTGGTAGTAAGTGATAAAGACTCAACAAAGCTCTCCCGTACATCCAGCATTTATCTCTCAACAAGGCAATCTCTCAACAAAGCTCCCCCGTACACTCAGCACTCAGCATCTATCTCCCCCTTTGTCAACATCAAAAAGAGAAAACAAGAGAATAGGAGAGTAACAAGAGAACCATAGATAACAATGCTAGCATGTACAGTATAGTAGATAAAAGGTCGTTAGTGATAGCATGAGACACATATGTGAGCAAGAGCAATTTTTATGCATGAAGTCACTATAAGCATGTTAATTGATAGCATATTATAGTATCAATAATATTTTTGGAAGTGAACAACGATTACGTTACCGCTTTTTCAATATGACGCCTGGCTTGATGATGAACTACCTTTACGCTAAGAAAAATGTTAGCAAGAAAAATATATATATACATAAAGTAAAGAAATAATATTAAGAGAAAACAAACGTAATTAGCCCAAATTAGAGATATCGAGTATCCCTAATTCCCTACGAATGTTGAAGTATTGCTCCGTTGCTAGAGGTTTGGTGAAGATGTCAGCTAGTTGCTTCTTGCTTTCTACATGTTCAAAAGTAACGTCTCCTTTCTCTACATGATCTCGTAGAAAGTGATGTCTTATTTCAATATGTTTGGTACGTGAGTGTAAGACATGATTTTTACTCAAGTTTATGGCGCTTGTGTTGTCGCACATGATAGGTATGCGATCAAGCTTAATACCAAAGTCAAGAAGTTGTTGCTTGAGCCATAATATTTGTGCACAGCAGCTTCCAGCAGCTACATATTCTGCCTCAGCAGTGGATAATGCAACCGATACTTGTTTCTTACTATGCCAACTTATCAATGAGTTTGAGAATAGATGACACGTTCCACTAGTGCTTTTTCTATCGGATTTGCAGCCAGCAAAATCTGAATCGGAGAATCCTACCAAATGACACCCATTTCCTTTTGGATACCATAGGCCATATGTAGTAGTTCCACGTAAGTATCGCAGAATTCTTTTGACAGCTTTCAAGTGAGATTCTTTTGGACAGGATTGATATCTTGCACACATACACACACTAAACATAATGTCTGGTCTTGAGGCAGTAAGATACAATAGTGAACCTATCATACCTCGGTATAATTTCACGTCAACCTCTTTACCTTTCTCATCTTTGTCTAGATTAGTATTTGTTGCCATAGGTGTGTCAATTTCCTTTGCTTCACTCATTCCAAATCTTTTGAGCAGCTCCGTACAATATTTAGTTTGATTCACAAACGTTCCATGACGAAGTTGCTTGATTTGTAGGCCGAGGAAGAAATTTAGCTCACCCATGAGACTCATCTCAAATTCACTCTGCATAAGCTTAGAAAAGTCTTTGACAAGTTTTGCATTAGTCGACCCAAATATAATATCATCTACATAAATTTGGACTAAGAGAATATCCTTATCTTTTCTTTTAATAAAGAGAGTAGTGTCAACTTTACCTCTAGAGTACCCTTGACTAAGGAGAAATTTGCTCAAACGTTCGTACCAAGCCCGAGGGGCTTGTTTAAGACCGTATAGAGCACGTTTCAGCTTATAGACATGAGTTGGATACATGTAATTCTCAAAGCCGGGTGGCTGAGCAACATAGACTTCTTCATTTATATAGCCATTTAGAAAGGCACTCTTAACATCCATTTGGAATAGTTTGAAGTCTTTAGAACAAGCATAAGCAAGTAAGAGACGAATAGCTTCGAGACGTGCTACAGGAGCGTATGTCTCTTCATAATCAATACCTTCTTCTTGATTATAACCTTGGGCAACTAATCTAGCTTTGTTTCTAGTAATAACACCGTTTTCATCAAGTTTGTTACGAAAAACCCATCTAGTGCCTATTACTTGATGATCTCCCGGATGAGGGACTAAGTCCCAAACATCATTCCGTTTAAATTGGTTTAATTCTTCTTGCATGGCCATTAGCCAATGCTCATCAAGTAATGCATCCTTAGCGTTTTTCGGCTCAACTTGTGAAACAAAAGCAAAATGATGACAGAAGTTACTTATCTTTGAGCGTGTTGTAACGCCCCTTGAGATGTCTCCTATTATATTGTCAATTGGATGGTCTTTCACATTTGTCCAGGCCTTGGGAAGTTCTTCATTGTTTGAGATGCTTTCTTTTTCATTTTCATTGTGAGACTCATCTTTCTCTCTCTCAGCATCTTTCTTTACATTACTTTCATTCTCATCTTCCTTATCCTTGACAATGTCTTCAGTGGATGGACCTGCACCATTAAATGAAAGACCTTTCTCGACATATTTTGCATAAGATTCATCAAAAGAAACGTGTACTGACTCTTCTACTATAAGTAATCTCTTATTATATATCCGATATGCTTTGCTGGATTGTGAGTAACCAAGGAATATGCCCTCATCAACTTTAGCATCGAATTTGCCAAGATTATCCTTACCATTGTTCAAAACAAAACACTTGCAACCGAATACATGGAGATGAGATACATTTGGTTTTCTACCTTTTAGTAATTCATAGGGAGTTTTGTTCAGTATAGGACGTATTATTATCCTATTTAAAACATAACATGCTGTACTAATCGCGTCAGCCCAGAAATACTTTGGTAAATTACTCTCATTTTGCATTGTTCTTGCCAGCTCCTCTAGAACCCGATTCTTACGTTCAACTGCTCCGTTTTGTTGAGGTGTTCTAGGAGCTGAAAAGTTATGCTCAATTCCATGTTTATCACAGTATTTTTCAAAAAGAATGTTTTCAAACTCTCCACCGTGATCACTTCGAATTGCAACTATTTTGTTGTTCATTTTGTTTTGACATAATCTTGCAAATTGTGTGAAAGCTGGAAAAGTTTGATCCTTACTAGGTAGAAAGATTGTCCAACAAAATCTCGAGTAATCATCGACAATGACAAAACCATAGGTGTTTCCACCTATGCTTTTAGTCCTTGAAGGGCCAAAGAGATCCATGTGAAGTAGTTCAAGAGGGCGTGATGTTGAAACCACGTTCTTTGATTTAAAAGAGATTTTTGTTTGCTTTCCCTTTTGACAAGCATCACATAGATGATCTTTTGAAAACTTCATTTTTGGGTAAGCCGATTACTAAATCTTTTGAGACAACTTTATTTAGTAAGTCAAAATTTATGTGGGCGAGACGTCTATGCCAAAGCCATGAGTCATCGCCTAGAGCAACTAGACACCTGGTACTAGACTTAGATACCTCATCCAAGTTTAGCATGTAGATGTTGTTTACTCTTAAGCCCTTAAACATAATGTCTCTTTTCTTAGTATGTTCTATTGTGCATCCAGAATTTGTAAACATTACTTTAAAATCTTTGTCGCACAATTGACTTATACTTAAAAGATTATGTTTAAGACCTTCTACTAGCAGCACATCAGTTATAGTAGTGGTAGAAGGGTTACCTACACTTCCTTTACCAAGTATGGCTCCCCGATTGTTATCTCCATAGGTGACATACCCCTTTTTCTTTGCTTGAAACTCAACGAAAAGAGATAGGTCTCCAGTCATGTGTCTTGAACATCCACTATCAAGGAACCACAACCTTTCGGCAATGTCAAGACACTTTTCCTGCAAGATTAATTTAAGGAGGGAGGTCCCCAATTTTCATTGGGTCCTTGGTAGTGAGTACACAATTTGTTGCACTTAGGCAACCATTGAAATACTCCTTTAGGAACTAAAATTCTCCTAAATTTGCATTTTTCAATGGTATGTCCCTTTTTGCAACAATAATGACAGGTAATATGATGAGAATATGAAGTTTTGCTAGTTGATACTTTTGGTACAAAAGTGTATTTACTATATAAAGGAGTATACGATCTTTTGAACTTATTTGGATCAACCGAAAAAGTCACTTTTGGTTGTAGAGCCTTGTCTAACTTGGCTTTTAGATCTCTTACTTCTTTTTGCCAAATGTGACATGTCTCACAACCAAACCATGATGTAGGATCTATTTCAACTTTATCCTTTTGAATGTCTAGCATAGATTGTTTTAAAGCTTCCATATCCTTTTCGGTTTTCTCAACTTTTGATTCAAGATATGAAAATATTTTCTTATTTGAGGCCAAAAGTTTGAAAGCTTTAATTGCATCTCTATGTAATTCTTCAAAAGCAAGTTTTAGTTGAGAATGAGATACCTTATCTACGAGTTCAGGTTTAAGATGACTTACAGCTTTCTTTTTCTTGTTTTGATGAGCCATGAAACAAAGATTTGCTGATTCTTCTTCATCGCTTGATGAGCTTTCACTAGATGAATCACTTTCCCATGCTATGTAGGCTCTTTTAGATTTGTTATGACCTTTGCTTTGGTTCTTCTCCTTTTCTTTCTTAAGGTATGGACAATCCGGTTTGTAGTGACCGGCTTTCCCACAATTGAAGCAAAGACCTTTGATTTTTCCCTTGTTGTCGTCATCTTGTTTGAACATGTTTGATTGCTTTCTATAGTTGATCAAGCCTTTGTCAGAATGTTTTGCTCCATTTTTCTTTAGATATTTGTTGTATCTTCGCACAAACAGTCCCATTTCCTCATCATCGGAGTCTTCGTCATCACTTGTGTCACTATCCTTTGGCTCTCGTTTTGAGGTCTTGGAGCTCGAAGCTTTTAGAGCTATTGACTTCTTCTCTACCTCTTTCTCCATGTTCTTTTCTTTCTTTGTCCTTTTCTCATGCATGTCAAGGCATTTAAGGTGTTGTTCATGTTCCTCTAGTTTACCAAATAGAGTTGTGATGTCTAGAGTGTTTAGATCATTTGCTTCCTTTATTGTTGTAACTTTGGGTTGCCATTCCCTGTTCAAACATCTTAAGATTTTGTTAGTAGCAACTGCATTGGAAACAGGTCTATCAAGAGAATTTAATCGATTTTTCAGATGAACAAATCTCTTCTGCATGTTTTCGATGGATTCACCATCTTCCATGTGGAAGAGTTCGAACTCTTGAGTTAACGTATTGATCCTAGCTAGTTTGACATCATCCGTTCCCTCGTGGGCAACTTGCAATGTGTCCCACATAGCTTTAGCTGATCTACAATGGGAAACGCGATAGTATTCATCAACTCCTAGAGCTGAGATTAGAATGTTTCTCGCTTTCCAATCGTATGCATATCTCTTTTCATCTTCAGCATCCCAAGTATTTTCTGGTTTTGGAACAACTGCACCAGCTGCATTTGTCATGGTGATCTGAAAGGGACCATTGACAATAGCTGTCCAGATGTTCCTATCAATTGCATTGATATGGACACACATACAATCCTTCCAATAGCCATAGTTTTCACCGTTGAAAACTGGAGCTCTATTATGAGCCCCTTTAGGTCCGGAAGCCATCTTTCCAATAAGTGTTTCACGTAGCACAGAATAAACCAGAGCTCTTGATGCCACTTGTTAGACGCTGGCCTTAGGATCTAGAGGGGGGGTGAATAGATCGTTCACAGTTTTACGGATTTAAACGACTTTTCAGCGGAAGTAATTCTGAATCGACTCGCGTCTATTCCGAACCACTATCGAAACGATTATATATGTGTTTAAAAACCAGTCAAAGACTTGAGGTGAATGATAAGAGTATATGTTGCAGAATCAAGGCGTTTCTCTTATTGAAAATCATATTAACTTTTGTATGATGGACAATGTTTGCAATGCAGTAAGAGTGATAGAAACAAATATACAAACACTTGGTGATAATGATCAAATTGAGGGTAATTCAATGTGTGATGGATTGTGATGTTTATGTACGTTCTTAGTTCACAATCTTAACACTCGAATCGTTGATCAATTTGCTATTATAACCAAATATGAACAGAATGTAAATGAAAAAGTAAAAGCGACAAGAACACGATATTTGTTTAGGCAGTTCGTCGATCGTCCTCGCTACGACTACGTCTGCCCCCAATTCCAAATTGAAATTGGGTAATCTTTCATTAATGTTGAAAGTAGTATATACAAAGAAGATAACAAAGCGATAAACGATAAACCAATTATGTCGATCCTTTGAATCTTCTTCCCCCTTAATCTTGAGCAAGATCAAGGTTATCCAAGAGCTTCACTTTGATTCCCTTCTGCAGTGTCTTGATTCCTTGAACTCCCCGTTCCTCAATCGTTACACTCAGCCGAATCCTCAATGAACGCCTCTTGATAAAAACCCCCAAGAACCACCCGTCGTGGAGGACAAAACCCGCAGATTTTATTCACCAACAAACCCCACAAACCTTCACCCACTAGGAATCTTCAATTCCGTTCAATGGACGTTATCGAACTCATCACTAACCCGCAACGCAAGAATGATTATGTGTAATTGTGTTGGAGATGATGAAGAACGAAGATGAGAAGCGTTTGTGTATCTTTCAGTCGTTGGTGTTGTCTTGAATAATTACCCTTGGACAATATATATGATAGCTTAACAGTTGGAGATGAGAGAAACAGAATTTTTGGCATTCTTGATCAGTTAGGTCGACCTCTTGTAGTGCTTAGGTCGACCTAGCAGAGCTTGCAGAATTTTGCTCCCAGTTAGGTCGACCTGTTGAAGGAGTAGGTCGACCAGAATCCTCTTCTGATGCGTTCTGGGAACATTTTCTCAGATTAGGTCGACCTAGTTGTTGTGTAGGTCGACCTAACAGGCTGGTATGTAAAATTCATCAATTTAGGTCGACCTAAATGATGTGTGAGTTGACCTAGCAGGAGTATATGAATTTTTCTCCATTTTAGGTCGACCTGGGTTGATGGTAGGTCGACCTAACTGCTGCTTTTCTACATTCTTCTTGTTTTGCTTGTGTTGATTCAACCTATTCTATCATGAGTGATCAATGCTTGCTTTTCTTTGAGTTTTCTGCTTCCGTCTTGTTGTTTGAATGCTTATTTGAATTTGCCATGAATCAAAAACATCTTTGAGTGTAATCTTGTATTCACAAGAGGTACCTTTAGCAAGATTCGAAGGGACAAATCATCTTTTTTCGTAGGCAGCAATCGAGGGACTAGATCATGTATTCGTAGGCAACATCGAGAGTCATCGAGGGACCATGATCTTTGATGATTTAAATCGTATGGACTTTGCTATTGGGTACCTCTATATTCGAGGGACACGGCCTTATAATCGAAGGCAACCAAGAGAGGCGTACCCTAGGGGTGAGTGTGTGAACAAGTAAAAAGAGTGTGTTAGATTCAGTTATTTATTTATCTTGAGTTAGGTTAGCTACGATTGATTAATTATCTTGCCAAACAATCCTAAGCATACATCTAGCAATTAAATATATACAGAATAAAAATGCGGAAAAGTAAACCTAAGCTATTACAGGGCTTCGGGGAGAGGGATTACAATACAATAAAATCGGGGATGTGCGGAAAATAAAGTCCTAATTACTATTACAACCCAAATGAAACTTAAAGCGAAAATTAAAAGATAATGTATACAAAAATCAATAAATGGTAATGTCCATGAAATAGTCCAATGCGTCAAAGATAATGGTACCTCACAAAAAATTGAGAAAGTGTTAGTACGAATATAGAAAAATAATGCATGAATAATGATGAAGAAATAACATTAGCAATATACATCTGAGAAAACATTATCTTCTAAAGAAATAATTAACTAAAATATTCTTGACATTTTAATATGAAAAATAAATCTCTAATTACTAAGATATTTTTGGATAGAAAGATAATTAAACTAATATAAAATATTTTTAATTTTAACTAAAATTTAATAGAACCAATTATTTTTGTAATTTTTCTATATAAAAGCTAACTAATCAACATTTTTTGTGTTTTCGATATTATTAAAGAGATGAAAATAAAAATAGTAAATAATTAGTAAACAAATAAAAATACAATTACAAAATTGTGTTAGAAGAGAATAAATTAGGGGTGCAAAAAAGGTAAGTCGCTGGGCTTAAGAGATGAGGCCCAAAACAAAAATCAAGAATGTCAGGGAGGGGTGAAGTCCGCAGGGGATGTGATAATAGGAAATTCGGATGGGCTTCTATGAGATCATTTAAGCCCAATACAAAATAATGAAACCCTAAAACTTATAATGAGGACCCACTCCCTTACTCACACTATCTTTCGGCCCCCTGTTTCTCTGTTTTCAGATCAAAATCTCTACTTCTTTCCCAGATCACACTACCAATCATAAACTCCCTCAAGACAATCAAACATGGTATTGGTTCAATCAAAAACAACACACAACATTCTGTTTCTATCTTCTTATCAAAATATAATAACAAAAAGTTCATGAATCAAATCTCTCAACATTCTATTCAGACACGAAAAATTAACAACACCATCAAATAATGGAAGATTGGTGTCGCGATGAAGATGTATGCTCGGATCGGTGTCGTCGCGGTGACCTCTTGGGACTCGCGGTGGCTTGGCCGATGAACTCCGGTTGTTGTTGTTGCTGTTGGATCGGAGGGATGGTGATTGGTTGAACGTTGTTAGCGGATCGATTCTGCGATGCGAAAATTGTTATGCGCTGATGCTTTTTAATGTGTTTGAATCGGAACGAAATTTGAAAGTGAGCTTGTTGTTACGGATCTACTCGGCTTCCTCGTGTGTTGATGATGGCGTGATTGAGTTTCGATTGTTGTATTTCTTTGACAGCATCTTGTTTCCTGCATAAACACAACAACAAACAAATTGGTAGTGAAGATTGGATCTCAGATTCCTCTTCGTTTTTGACATTTCCTCTTTTGTGCTCTTCTAATTTTGTTTCTGATTTTTACCTGGAACAAAAAAACCATGAAACTTGTAGAATAAAAATAGAACCAATAGACATATATCATTTGGTTTAAAAGAATAAACAAATTAAAATTAAGAAAATAAATGGAGGGCCTCATATACAAATCATCGGCCAAAGGACAAAACTTCAAGGATTTTAAAATATGACAGTAAAACATAAATTTAGGCCTCAGGTATCATCATCGACTAAAACTAAATAATATTGAAAAGGTTTTTGAAAGAGTTTGTGAAAAACGTTTGTAGAATTATGGATGAGAGAGTTAGAAAATTGTGAGGATTGTTGATTAGGATTAGAAAAATTGTTGATGAAAAGAAGAGTGTGGAGAGCCTCTATTTATAGAGTGGAAATTAGGTCAAGACCGATCCTAAAAAGGAAATGATCCAACTCAAAAGGCCCATGGACCTTCTTGGTCCCCAAGATTAAAAACCTGGACGTACTTGTGTCCAGGTGCGTTCAGGTGCAAAAAAAAAAAATTAAAAAATAGTTTAAAAACATAGAAATGCACCAAGCGGGAATTGAACCCATGATCTTTTCTTGCAACTCTTACTTCTTAACCAAGAGAGCTATGTTATTTATTTAAAATAAAAGGCCAATTGAAAGTATGTGAAGCATTGGTCAACATTTTTCTATTTATTAAAATATAACAATTTAATTGTAAACTATTATATTTTAAAATAGACTTTAAATTGAATATTTATAAAATTCATGATGTCAATGTAAATGAATCCAAGATTTTTATAAAACTCAATTTTTAAAATAGTTTTGAATTTTTGAGAAGTGCGGGCAAATTTTGGGGTACAACAAGGTGTGTCTTCCATCAAATGTTGATAAGCTTGTGAACAAAAATTTTAGGATCACCTTTCCCATGCTATATTTATTCAGTATCACAAGTACTCTCAACTTAGATTTTTACTTCATGTGAAGTATCTGTATTTTAAACCTAACCTTTTTTCAATTTCTTTTTCTTTTATGTATATGGAAACAAATATGAGGTTTTCTTATATGTCTACTCTAATGTGCATGGAATAAATTTTATTATTTTATAATTTATAGATAAGGTTAGGAAAATTACCATATAAGTACACCTAATACAAATATGTGAATAAATGATTGCTCCATGACCATACTTTCTAAATAATAATAATAATAATAATAATAATAATAATAATAATAATAATAATAATAATAATAATAAAACCATAACAATAAGAATATCTTTACATAATTAAGGAGAATACAAGGAGTAGTTTTTTTAAAAGTAATTTGCACATAGCAAAATTTGAACTTAAGACCTTGAAAGAAACATACTCTCAAAATCAAAGCTTTCATCATTAGGCCCCACACATAAGAAGGTAGTTGTTATAATCTAACATATACCATAGTGCCTAAAACTCTCTTTTGAATTTGTTCTCTCAAAATAAAATGAAAAGTAGTGAATAATAACTTTAGTTTAGTTTATGGAGAGTTTTTCTCCTTTGCTTCCATACTTCCTTTAATTCTATTTACTACTTTTTATCTATCAATCATTTATTTAGGGAGGGCTACGATTCGATCCCCCGCAACTACGATCTGAAGGGGGCTAGAACCACTTGATGCCAGAACTGAACCCCGAACCGGACTAAATCGGTGGTGATAAACTAAAAAAAATAAAGAGAAAAAAAATCAACAATCTCCCCCCTTCTAATTTAGTGGTAGAGCTCCAAATTCCATAAGCTTTCGTACATAACTCATATTTTTTCAAGTAAGATTTTGGTCATCATATATTCAAACAATTATTATCAGTATGAATTTTATCAGGTTTTAATTGTTAAGTTTTGAATATATCACATATCTAGTGATATCTCACATAGATGTGTTTTGACCTCGAGTGAAAACTCAAATTTTTACTCAAGTGGGTTGTGATCTGACTATTACAATACATGACATCCTTCGGTTGTTCTTGCCTTATACCAAAGTCAAGAGCTATTAAGCTCAGTTTTCAACTTGTACACTCATTTGTTTTTTTGTTATCTCATACCTTTTTAATAAATCTACCAATATATAAATTATACTTTCATGCAGGGATTATATTTCTTTTACGACTTTTAACCACTCCTTCTTATGGTCATCTATCCTAAATTTTTCATAATACTATGGTCCTCCCCCATTGGCGAGTAACTCATATTTCGTCTAAGGATATATGGTTTATGACTCTTGAATATCTTCTTCTTCATCCTCATAGTCTTCACCATATATTTATTTTCATCACAACTTATATTATCATATGTTACTTTTGTAGTTGGATTATTATCAATTTGAGGTTCATTTTCTACATCTCCTATATCTTCTATTTCATTTCTCTCATAATTCTCTAGAATTAGAATTGGATCCATAATTCTCTAGAATTGGAATTGTATCCAAGTTAATTAGATGTTCTCTAGAAATAACAGACTTAACTTTCTTTTGAATATGTTCAATATTCTAGTCTTTTAAAAGACAACTTCTTCTAATAATATTTTTCTCGATAGGATCCCATAACTTGTACTAAATACTTCATTTATAAATCCTAAGGAGATAAATCTCTTCGATTTGGACTCGAATTTAACTCTCTCACCTTTTGAAACGTAAGAAATATTTTACAACTGAACAATTTCAAATGGTTGTGGGATACATCTTTACCTGTCCAAAAATTGTTTGGACTATCACCGTCCAAAGGAGCTAGAGGGGATAAGTTGATCAAATCAAGTGCGCTCATCTAAAGCTTTGCCCAAATTGTTCCCACCCTTTCAACAATAGTTTTTTTATCCTCTCAGCCACACCATTTTGTTAAGACATCCTCATAACATATCTTTCATGCCAGATTCCATTGATCATCCAATACTGTTTGAAAACTCTCATTTCTCCTTTATTGTCAATGCATACACATTTTAACTTTTGACCAATTTCTCACTCAACACTAAGAGCATCTCCAATGGTGCAACTCATTTTTGAGTTTTTTGTGGGACCCATTAAGACACGTCATCTTAAAGCAACTCACTTACTTTTTACTCCAATGGTGCAATTCTAAAGAACCCATATTGGGTCCCACAATTTTACTATATATATTAATATTTTATTCATATTAAATTTTATTTGATTTAAAATAATAATTTAAAATATTTAAATTTAAATTAATATAAAATAAATAAAATTAAAATTAAACATAAAATTTAAAATGATAATTAAGATTAATTTCAAATACATGACATAATTAAAAACAATAAAAATAAATAACATAATAGAATTACTCAAATTTAAATTTCTTCATCCTCGTGTCCAAAACGTTCCCAAATATGTTCGACTAAATCTCTTTGAAGTTGGCGATGAACTTGTTTTTCACGAAGACTTGCTCTTCTTTGCAGTCTTGTTGCAAGATTCAGATGAGGACCGTTAAATGTTTCAGTCGTTGAGTTGTTGTTACCTACATTATCATAAGACTAATCAAAATCACCTCCATATGTGTGCGTTCGTCTTCGACAGTCATGTTGTGCAATATGATACAAGCATATATGGTATGCTTGAGGGTTTCTATGTGCCAAGCACGCGCTGGACCACGTATTATTGCAAATTGAGATTAAAGCACTCCAAATGCCCGTTCCACATCCTTTCTAACTGATTCTTAGTGTTGTGCAAATAGTTTTCTCTTTTCTCCTTGTGGCATTGAAATGGTCTTGACAAATGTAGCCCACTCAGGATATATACCATCTGTAACGCCCTGATTTCGATATTTATTTTATTACTTATTTATTGGTGTGTTTAGTGTTTAAATTGGTCTTTTGTTATTATTATATTAATTTTGTTAATTTAACTATAATATAACAATAGGATGATTTAATTAAATTAGACTAAGTGTGTAATTAGTAGATGGGAGGTGTGTACTAAGCCCATTAGTAATTTAGTAATTAGTATGTTTTAATAAAAATAATAAGGGAATTAAGAAAAGAAAAAGAGAAGTTATTGAACATTAGCAAAGAACGTAAAATTCAGAGAAGAGGCTAGGGCAAGAGGTAGAAGAACTCCATAATTGTTGAGGAAAAATCAAGCTTCAATCCAAGGTAAGGGGGGAGAATGGGTTCTTTAAATGGTGACTCAAGCATGAGAGGGTAGTGAGGGTTCCTTCCCCTCTTTAGGTTTCATAATTGATAAGTTTGATTTCTTCCTTGATATGTGAATTGATTTGATTTGTATGTTGTTCTTCTTGACTACTGATTTACTGTATGATTTCTAGACGAAATTCTGGTTTGAATTGATGAATTATGATGTGGATTTGGATGTTGGTTGAGTTGTTATGTTCATAGGAGAAACTAAATATGAATGTATAATTTTCCAATTTGACGAGTAGAAATTGAGTTGTTATCATGTAAAATTGATGTAGAATAATAGGTTAATGAATCTAGATGAAAGGTATGAGTTAATAGGTGAAAATATGTTGTTTTGGACCTGAAATCGCAGACTGGAAGTGATGAAAATGAGTGAAGAACGAACTGGTGCGAGTGCAGATCTGGAAAACTGATTTTTCTGTCAGTCTGCGTATGATACGCGTATGGGTTGGGGCCATACGCATATGAGGGACAAGCCTAGGGGCTATATGCATATGGTACGCAGCCCTGTCCCAACACAGTGCAGCCCTTTTGGTAGAACGTGTATGGTACGCATATGGAAGGGGGCCATACGCGTATGGGGAAGTGATACGCGTATGGGGGAAATTTTAGTGGAAATCAGGTTCTGGTGGTACGCGTACGGTACGCGTATGGGCAAGGGGGCATACGCGTATGGGCTAGTTGTACGTGTATGGTCAGGCTAATGTGCAGAATTTCCCATTTTTGTGATTTTCTTCCGATTCTTGAGTATAATGAGTACCATTTCGAATTCCCTTGACCAGTGAGACTTAAATAGATATAGGAAGGCTATGAAAGTTATACATTTGGACACAGAATGTTATGATAAGATTTATGATTGATTGTTGTGAATGTTGACTATAAGAAAATGAAATCATCGTTGCGTGTTGTTGCACAAGTTGATAGCCTAATGGCAATGAGTTGAAGGCTGATGCCTTGTGTTGTTGGATTGTGTTGATTTTGATGTCCATATTGCATACATATGTCGTTGAGGACTTATGCCCTGTTGTTGGCCTGGATTGGCATTGTCGAGGGGGAGGGGAGGGAATATTTTGAACAAATTTTATCTTCCTTTTAAATTTTTTGTATTTTTATATCTTTATCTTATTATCATTATATGCGTTTAAATTTTTTTATTTTACTTTTTATATTTAATGTTACTTTTTAATTGTCGTAATATTTTTGTTTAAAATAATTTTTGTTAGAATTTATTGTATTCGATAATTTTTTTAAAATTATATATTACTATCATTACGTTTTTATAAAATCTTTCATGATGAACTCTGATTGAATACTCAATGAATTTGTATTTGAATTATAAACGGTAAATATTATGAGTCTTATGGTAAAACAACAAGGATAAAAAAGTAAATTAGTTTAAAAATACTTCCTCTCTCTTGTGAACCAAACATATTTGTAAATAAAATTCCTCCTCTCCCTTCCCCTTTCATATTTTGAACCAAATATATACCTAATTAAAATTTCTCCTCTCCTTTTCCCTCGCCTTACCTCCCCTTGATAAAAATCTCTCCCCCCTCGATTTAACCAAACACACCCTTAGATAACATAGTCTTTTATGATTAGAGGACACCCTTAAGTAGTTGGTTATTCATATACTAATTAGTAGGGCCGGCCCAAAGCAAGTGCAACCAGCTCTAATGCACAAGGCCCCCAAATTTAACTCACATAGACTTTGCAAGACAATTTTAACTCATTCATGGCGTGACATACTTCATTTATAGCTTATTCTTCCTTTAGACATTTCAAATACTCAACGTGAAACTTTTCTTTCTTTTTCTCTATATTTGTTCTCTTTGGATAAAACAATGGAAATCATTACAGTGGTATGCTGAGATTTAATTTTTTAATTTTATTAATATCATTTTTGGTGAAGCTCTTTAGCATTTAGCTTTTTAATCAATTAATTTTCAAAATTGATTATAACGACTCATCAGTGCATCCCTGACATGGTTCACATATAGATGGACATCATCAGTTGACTCCCTGACATGGTTCACACATATTTGACAATCATCAGTGCATCCTTAAAGTGGTTCACACATTTTCGATCATCATCAATGCATCCCTGACATGGTTCATACAGTCGGACATCATCAGTTGACTCCTTAACATGGCTCACACATAATCGACCATCATCAGTTGACTCTCTGGCGTGGTTCACACATAGTTAACCATCATCAATTCATCTGTAACATGTTTCACACATAGTCGACCGTCATCAGTTGACTCCCTATCATGGTTCACACATAGTATACCATCATCAATTCATCTATAACATGCTTCACACATATTTGACCATCATTAGTTCATCTGCAACATGCTTCACAAGTAGTCAACCATCATCAGTTGACTCCCAGACATGGTTCTCACATAGTTGACCATCATCAGTTCATATGTAACATGCTTCACACATAGTCGACCATCATCAGTTGACTCCCTGACATGGTTCACACATAGTTGATCATCATCAGTTGACTATCTTCCAAGTTTAACACACATTCGACCATCTTCAATGCATCCTTGACATAGTTCAATTATAGTCGACTATCATCAGTTGACTATCTTTCATGGTTCACACATAGTTGACCATCTTTAGTGCATCTCTGACATGTATCACACATAGTTGACCATTGTCAGTTGTCTATTTTATGTAGTTCACACATAGTTAAACATCATCAGTTAACTGTCTCACATTATTCACACATAGTCGACCGTCATCAGTTAACTCCCTAACATGGTTCATATATAGTTGACCATCATCAGTGCATCACTGACATGGTTCACACATAGTCGAACTTCGTTAATTAACTCCCTAACATGGTTCACACACATTTGACTTTCTTCAATGCATCCTTGACATAGTTCACACATAGTTAACCATCATCATATGCATCTCTAACATGATTCACACATAGTTGATCATCATCTTATTCATCTCTTACATGGTTTACACATAGTTGACCATCATCCTATGGATCTTTAACATAGTTCACAAATAGTCGACCATCTTCAATTCATTCCTAACATGGATAAAACATAGTTGACCATCATCAATTGATTATCTTCCAAGGTTAACACACAGTTGAACATCTTTAATGAATCCCTGACATGGTACACACATAGTTGACCATCATCAGTTGACTATCTTCCAAGGTTAACACATAGTCGACCATCTTCAATGCATCCTTGACATAGTTCAATTATAGTCGACTATCATCAGTTGACTATCTTTCATGGTTCACACATAGTTGACCATCTTCAGTGCATCTCTGACATGTATCACACATAGTTGACCATCATTAATTGACTATCTTCTAAGGTTAACACATAGTCGACCATCTTGAATGCATCCCTAACATGGTTCACACGTAGTTGACAATTATCCGTTGTCTATCTTCCATGGTTCACACATAGTTGACCATCTTCAATGTATCCTTGACATTGTTCACATATAGTCGACCATCATCAATGCATCCTTGACATGGTTCAACATAGTTGACGATCGTCAGTGGATTATCTAACATGGTTTGCACATAGTTGACCATCTACAATGCATCCCTGACATGGTTCACACATAGTCGGACATCATCAGTTGACTATCTTCCATAGTTCATACATAGTTGACCATCATCAATGCATCACTCACATGGTTCACACATAGTCGGACATTATCAATTGACAATTTGACATGGCTCACACATAGTTTACCATCATCAGTGCATCCCTGACATGATTCACACATAGTTGACCATCATCAGTGCATCCCTGACATGGCTCACTCATAGTCGAGCATCATCAGTTAACTGTCTGACATGGTTCACACATAGTTGACCATCATCAGTGCATTCCTGACATGGTTCACACATAGTTGACCATCATCAGTGTATTCTTAACATGGTTCACACATAGTCGGACATCATCAGTTGACAATTTAACATGGTTCACACATAATCGACCATCATTAAAGCATCCCTGACATTGTTCACACATAGTAGAACATCATCAGTTGACTATCTGATATTGTCACCCATAGTTTGACATCATCAGTTGACTGTCCGACATGGTTCACACATAGTTGGACAAAATCAATTGACTGTTTGTCATGGTTCACACATAGTTGACAATCATCAGTGCATCCCTGACTTGGTCCACACATAGTTGACCATCACCAGTGCATCCCTGACATGGTTCACCCATAGTCGGACATCATCAGTTGACTGTCGGACATGGTTCACACATAGTCGACCATCATTAAGCATCCCCGACATTTTTCACACATAGTTGGACATTATCAGTTGACTTTCTGACATGGTTCACAATATAATTGGACATAATCAGTTGACTGCCTGACATGGTTCACACATAGTTAAACCATCATCAATGAATCTCTAACATGGTTCACACAAAGTCGGAAATCATCAATCGACTGTCTGACATGGTTCGTACATAGTTGACCATCATCAGTGTATTTCTGATGTAGTTCACACATAGTCGGTCATCATCAGTCGACTGTCTGACACTGTTCACACATAATTGACCATCATCAATGCATCCCTAATATTTTTTTTTAAAACATTATTTTTTAAATTATAAAAAAGTGACATTTTTAATTTAATTAATAAATAACGTAAAAATTTATTTATTTTTATAGTAAAAAAAATCTGCATATTTAAGGAAAAGTAAAAATAAATAATTATTATATTAAAATTAAATAAATGTTATTTTTTAAATTTCAAAATATTATTTTTTAAATTAAAAAAAATGTGACATTAATGTTATTCAAAATAAACGTTAATTTTTAAATTTCAATTATTTTTAATGTAGCATTTAAAAATTGTTTTTCAATTTCACGTTAAAATGTCCTTAATATTACATATTTTGTTAATGAAAATGCAGTATAGGTCATTCACATTAATATTATCACTGTAGCAAATATATATCATTGTTTTAATGAAAAAGCAGTCTGATGGCTCTTGTACAATTTGGAAAAAAAAATAAATAAATAATGAAGTCTCTCAAGGTGAGAGATCTAGCCTGAGCCATATCTTAACCTTTATTTAGTTTCTTAGTATTTACACTAGCCTTTATTTTTTATTATTTATTGTTTGATTTATTATTCAAATTATTATACTTTTTATGATGTTGAGCCGGCCCCATGCAAGAAACAAACTCTATAACATAAAATTCTAAATTTTAGGAGACCCAAAATTTTAAAGGATCCAATATTTTTATAAGTATTAATAGAAATAAATAATGTTATAATAAAAATTTAAGTTAAAAAATGACATGACAAAAACTCAATATAAAAAAAAAAGAGATTGATCAAAAAGTCAAAATAATTATTATTAATTATATTTTTAATACATGTTTTTCAATTATTAAAATTATGATATTTTTTTAAATTTAGATCATTTTTAAAATTAGAAAATGCCTTCGAATTGATTGAACAGTACTGCTAATCAGGGGTTCACCTATTATTATTATTATTATTATTATTATTATTATTATTTGGTAATTGGGGTTCACCTATTGATTAATGATTCACATCTGAATATTATGCATTTGTTAGAAGAAACTTGATATCTCTAAAGAGTAAAACACAAATGTAACCGCAAATTTCAATAATGAGGCAAAAAAAAAAAATAGAACCATGACACTAGTATCACGTGAAATTATTTGATTGAATGAATTGCTAAAAGACTTACATAATTAGAAGAGTGAAGATCAATAATACTAATTTAGGATAACCGAATTGCAATTCATATTTCCTCATATAATAGAATTCACGTAATGATATTTAAATTTTAAACCTACGGTTTTGTCACAAGAACAAACCCTTAAATTTTAAAATAAACTTATTTTTGTTTAATAATATATTTATTATTGAATTAATAATAAATACACTATTAGATTTATTAATTTTTTTATATTATTAAACTTTAGTGCATCAATATGAAAATATTGATTCCTATTTTTAACATTTGATTAAACATGTACAACGACGTGTTTCTTGCACCAGATCTTGACAATTACATTGATGAACCATGCGACTTGCTCCATAGGTATCATTGAGTTCGTCCCAACACGATCGAGAAGAATCACTGCACTTTCCAGACACGGTCAAACTTTCAGGACAAAAAGGGCCAGGGCCAACTTCATCTGTATCTACAACATTAAGGAAAACAAAAATATGTCAAAATCACTTAACTAATTTAATTTAGAACTTTGAAATAATTAGGAAAAATATTTAAAATTACAATAGTTATAACAATAATAACATTAAGTTATGAAAAGCTTACCAATAGGACCTCTAGGTGTAGGAGATCCGTAAGTGTGACTCAAAAGAGCAAACAAAACAAACACCATTAGAGAAATGCTTCTTAGCTTCATCATGATATATGCTTCAATAAACCAAAACAAAAAATACTTCTAAAACAGACAATATCAACTAAGAGAATACAAGACATATATATAATATTTTTTTCAATCAATTATAATTATTAGATTATATAAAACGAAATTTGTGATTTCAAATTGTATCTTACTTAAAATAAACAGAACCAACAATAATACTCAATTTCTTATTTTAAAATGTCAATATTAATTAGAGAATCTATTTAATAAAGTCAATCAATTCTTAAAATATTTAATAATAGTGAAAAATATTTTTAATATCTCAAAAAAGAAACTATTTTTCATTAAGAAGAATAGTGAAAAATATTTAAGAATTTGATTTTTTAAAATATTAAAATGAATAGTCTAAAAAGTTATTTAATAACCTTTAAATTAAAATAAAATTAAAGATTATAAAGGAGTGTAACTATTAGTGTAACTTAACTGTAATTTAATTCTTCCTCGTATATGATTTCAAATTACACTTATAAATCACACAAAAAATTACACTCTCTATTAATCCTTGTTTTTTTAATCTAATGATTATCATATCATTTTTGTAACACCCCATACATAATTGACTAGTATATTATGCACGTGACGTTAAAAATTGGTATTTGAGTACATACAAAAGCCAAGATACAAGATGATCCATATAAATACAACATGAAATAATATTGATAATTACAAAACATGTGTCTTCAATGGATCTGCACAGCGGAAAATAAGATCTGACGAGGTCTCTGAGCCATTACCACTTCCAAGTCTTCAGTCCAAACCTGTCACTGACCAGAAGCTACTAAACCGCACCTGAAAAAAATATAAGTTGATTGGGATGAGATTACTAAATCTCAGTGAGTCCTCCTATCCTATGGGTCCACTCGGTTCTATAGGGTACATGCATCAACAAAACCGAATCCACCATTGATCCGGGGTTCAACCTCACATCCGGTACAAGTACGGAGCAAACACATGAATCATCCACCATAGGAGTCATCATATCACAAGTACACAAATAGTACAACAAACACGTATGCAGACCCATACCCATGTACGGGGAATCCAGAAGTGGTAACAACCAAACTACCAAGGCTGCACGCACACCCTCGGTGGGTTCACCCATGCCTATTTGTCAAGAGACTTGCACAAGCACCCTGCAAGAGTGATTAAATGGGTTCGCACAAGCCTACTTGGCTGCGAGATGACCTTGCCTAAGAGGCGACACCGTCCCATTAACCATCTGTACGCACGTGGTGTTAACAGCAAGTGCAACACGCCGTCTCGACGCATGAGCCCATCCCCAGTTGTCCAATTACAACACGTTCCAGGTCTCCATATACATCCATCATCAACTACTACTCGTCAAGGTTGCATACTCTCCAGAATCAAGCTTCTAGTTACTCTGCCATTCCACATAGTTCATCTACCACAACTTAGGTACACGTTTCTATCTTAGGACATTGAAACCCAAAAATTCACTGGCTTAGAGGTTCGTCCTTGTCACTGATTTCTACAGCGTACATCTGCTATGTCTTTCATTTCAACAAATCTTTGTTGCTCAACCGGTATATCGAACCCTTCACGACGTACTGCAGCTCATGATAACTCTAGCAGTTCTACAGAACTTTTACTCAACCAAACACCCTCATTCTCTTAACGTAGTATCACCTCTGATAACTCGTGCGACTTACTGATATAACTATCCTCCCATAGCCACACTCCATTCATACAGTCATCTAACGTATGTTCCACCTCTGAATCAGACACTGAACTGACTTCCTCAGCGGCTGCATCCTTCACTGCAGTGCTTCTAACAGTCAGAGTGTAGCCACAATGCAAGAAATTGCACTTCGAACATCTCTCTTATAAACTCCTTAGCAGTTCTCAAACCAAAATGTCCATGCTTTACCAAGATTAACACTTCATGAAACGAGAACATCCCCAAGGTACAATCGGATACTAACTCATGCGATCACGATCACTCAGAGTCTCCATAAGTATAATATTGGATCTTGATCCATCACACCATCGCCTGTCTAGTTATTCCTCTACTATCGAGCGTGACGTATGGATCCTCATCCCACATACCTTATGAGAGTCTGGATCTGTGTCTCACGAGTGCCAAAATCAGGATTCTACCTTGAGCTTCAGATCACCTTTGTCCCACTCATGTCGGAAAAATGATGACTCACGCATCTTGTACACGGTAGTGATACTGTGGAATTATACTCGTCTGGTAGTACCAACATGGTGGTCCAACTTCGAGGCCATGTATCTAGGTAATCTACCTCAGTGGCGTATAATGATCTCTACGCGTATCCTAAAGTCACAACCGACAAGTGTCTGAACAGGCTTCCAATAGGCTCGTCGTTCCTCAAATCCTTCGAATCACACTACTCAGGATGCTAAAACCTGAGAGTGCTACAATTCAAGGTTTACTTACTTGGAAAGCCAAAACGCCAAGCACGAAGATTTGAAGTTCAACTTCGGATTACCATGCAGTGCGCGTACCCACTCGTCCCACGCATGCATGAGATTCCAGGGATAATTCAGTCCAGATAGGAATACTATGGTTCCTAACATTCGACTCAACTGCAATCATCCTACTGACGTTCCAGATAGATTTTAGTTCTTACTCGCCCGAACGCCCAACGCCAAGCGTAGTTCTATGGCTTCACTCGGGGTCAGACGAACAACAACTAACAAGAACTTAGGTTACTGCATTTCATACTTCTACATCATTTCATATTCCATCTAGCGTAGTTCTAGAAATTAAATATAAAATGATAAGAACAGAAATAAACACCCTCTTCTATCGACTGGGTATTCAAGCCTCGCCCAATCGTAAGTTACCACACTCGTACATTCCACCAACATCTACTAGGTAACTACTCTCGCTTAGGGTACTTCGAGTTGGATCAGGATCTAATACTTCATCCATCCAATTACTGTCCGTACCAGCGCAATCAGAAAGGTCTAACTCTTCTGTCCGCATTTTCAGAGGCCATTTTGTCCTATCAGCTCACCCGTCACACTTAACACCGGCAGCATCATCAGTACTGAATCCTACAAATTCTCAGCTCAACACCTTCGGAGAATCCCACTTACAAGGCTCCTACTCATTCCTATTTGGATTTCCCTTGCTATTACCAAGACTTAGATAAATATTCACTTCGTTCAGTCAAAATCCTGGGGGTTCTAGCTGCCTCAAACCACAACTTAACTGTTTGGGTATCACTACTTCGTGTTGAACGCTCTCCTTAAACTCGACGACTCCAATACTCTCCACTTACGTCGTCCAAACAATCCATTACTCATCCCACTCCAACTACTTGGGTTCACTTACAGGTTTACGAGTCCTCGTGGCGGCTCTGCCGTAATCCTACTGTCTCACACTCAGTCGATGAGTTGATCAAGTTCAACAACTGAATGAGATATCAGTAAAATTAGGCTGGCAACGCACACTTGAGAGGAGGAAAGGATTTGCTAGTGATGTCTCATGGCTCGGCCGAGAATCGACCTGCTCTGATACCAACTGTAACACCCCATACATAATTGACTAGTATATTATGCACGTGACGTTAAAAATTGGTATTTGAGTACATACAAAAGCCAAGATACAAGATGATCCATATAAATACAACATGAAATAATATTGATAATTACAAAACATGTGTCTTCAATGGATCTGCACAGCGGAAAATAAGATCTGACGAGGTCTCTGAGCCATTACCACTTCCAAGTCTTCAGTCCAAACCTGTCACTGACCAGAAGCTACTAAACCGCACCTGAAAAAAATATAAGTTGATTGGGATGAGATTACTAAATCTCAGTGAGTCCTCCTATCCTATGGGTCCACTCGGTTCTATAGGGTACATGCATCAACAAAACCGAATCCACCATTGATCCGGGGTTCAACCTCACATCCGGTACAAGTACGGAGCAAACACATGAATCATCCACCATAGGAGTCATCATATCACAAGTACACAAATAGTACAACAAACACGTATGCAGACCCATACCCATGTACGGGGAATCCAGAAGTGGTAACAACCAAACTACCAAGGCTGCACGCACACCCTCGGTGGGTTCACCCATGCCTATTTGTCAAGAGACTTGCACAAGCACCCTGCAAGAGTGATTAAATGGGTTCGCACAAGCCTACTTGGCTGCGAGATGACCTTGCCTAAGAGGCGACACCGTCCCATTAACCATCTGTACGCACGTGGTGTTAACAGCAAGTGCAACACGCCGTCTCGACGCATGAGCCCATCCGGGTAGGAACCTAATGATGTAGCCTACATGGCATCACTAGAGATGGTTTACCTGTTATGCGTAGGCTTACTTAGCCGCATAACGCCATCATACCGAGCACGCGAGTGTGTATACAGCAAGTGAGTAAAACGCCTCCAGACCCTCACAAGCACACTGCAACGGTAGTTCAGGTGTGTTAATCATACCAAGAACGCCAATGTGTTAACAGCAAGTGAGTAAAACCCCGTACGGAAACTCACAAGCACATTGCAATGGTAATTGGAAACTAGTCCATATACAATGGTGCCTTACCACCTAGTAGTGGCCCACTTCGATTCTAGCATACCACACGCATAACAAGCGTCAATCACACAATACAATCAATCCCGAATGTTTAACCGAAACAACGGGAATTAATGATCATTATCACACAAAGCATCATGCCACAAACAAGCAACAATCTCCGAACGTCAATCGAACGGACGGATAAACATAATATGATCATCATAAGGCATATCAATATAATGCATTAATTAATGATCCGCATATTGAGAATCAACACTTCCATGATCATTGACAGCATTAACATGTTCAAATATAATTTAAACAAGTCTCACACGACTAAGGAGGCGTTCGGTTCTCTATTCGGAACAGAACTGCTCTCGGGGGAATTAGTAATGTAAAATCTCGCCCGACGAGGTTCACTAAGTAGGGTTCCAATATTATTAAATCACACATTCTGGTTTGGGGACCAATTTTATTAGAAAGTACACGTCGCTAGCTTTCCAACGATATAAAGTTTGCGCAATTCCGATACCCGAGCCGAAAGTTACGACTTTCTAAAGTTTGCTGATTTTTGCACTTTTGTCCAGGGTAACCGGTTACCCAGAAGCCAGTAACCGGTTACTGGCATGAAAAATGCCCAGAAACACAAATTTACACAGAGTAACCGGTTACCCAAATGCCAGTAACCGATTACCCTGAAGCAGAATCAATTTTCTGCATTTCTAAGGGTTCTAAACCAGTCCCAAGCACTCCTAATCAATTCCCAGCATCATGATTCAATTCTAAACAAATTTCTAACATGCAATAGTGATCTAATGTACACATTACATACATAAAACACCATCTAAGCATTAAAGCAAGCATGCATTACATAAAATTACCAATTAGCAGTTGATCACATTTATCATTATGGGTTCATGGAATTATCACTCACCCAAACCCCAACATGCAATTTCCCACAAATTTCTCCCAAGTCTCTAACTAGGGACTCACCTTGGATTAATAGAGGTTGAGATCATGTTCTTGCTGCCATTGCACTCCCACCATAGTTAAAGTTCCACTATATCCTCATCAAACCCGTAATCACACTTGTACCCACTTTCAGCATCACTGACACAACTTCAAGGTCAGCTTTCTCCTCCGAAACAGAAGCTATGAATGCGAACCATAGGTGCAAATCGAAGAGAAATTCGTTAGCTTTCCAATGGGACCAGAATCGTTACGATCGGAGTTACGAGTTGAGAGTTATACCTGATTTAGTGGAGCTGTATCATGGGTTGCGAAAATGGAAATTGATGAACTTGAGTTCTCCTTTCTTCTATGCTTCTAAGCTCTCTCCCTCATAAATTCTGATTTTGGAAAGCTACTACCAAACAATGCCTTAAGTTCCATGCAAGCAATGCTTATAGTCCATCATACCCTCCAACTAAGTGATAATTACCAAGATGCCACTTAGTTGGATTCTAACTAACCCACTAGCTTTCTTGTTATTAATCATTCTTTAGATTAATAGAGAACAGGACCAATGCTTTCTCTCTAATTACCATTTGCTCATTTAAATGATAATTATCGGTGTCGAAGGATCGGGATATTACATTCTCCCCCCCTTAAATAGAATTCGTCCTCGAATTCCTTCCGTTCACCACGAAACCAACTCTCCGTATCTCTCCAATCAGGGGAAAGAATGTTACTCACATTCGTCCTTAGGTCATCTCACTACACATGATTAGAAACCTTAACTCTCAGGCAACACGTCTAATCTGATACTTCGCCTTGACACACCTTGGGGAAAGATCCTTTCAGGGTCCTCGACCTTCACTGCTCGGCACTGAATCTCCAGAACTTCAAAAACTCTAATAATCCACTCATGTCGGATATCCTTCGTTTCATTCTCTGATGTGTTCACCCTCATTCAACAAACATTACTGATTCACTCAGCTCCTTGAATTACTTCCTATTCGAGAACTTACTGCCACAACGTCACTTCTGCGACAACACTTCAAATTATTCTCCACTCAATTCCATACAATGTCATTAGGTGATCTCCAAATTCCTTGGTCTTAACCTCTGGTTCCCAAAGTCTTAGGATGATTGTTCCAATTTACCTTTACTCATACAACTGAATCTGTTTACTTAAACCCTTACTCCAGTTTAGACATAACAACTGTCACCGTAAACCGCGAAGGTGTAATCGTCTTGCAACTATCGCCTTGACATTCGACAACTTCGAACAAGATTCTACTGATAAGACGCGAAATTCAACAACTGACCTGTAACCATTGTACCAGTCTTCCTGTACAATCATAGTACACAAGGCATAACCACAAAGAACTTGCGCCAACTGAATGTCCTCTCTAGCCTTCAACATTTCGACGGTCTGATACTCAGTCCAACCCTTGTGACTCGCAAGCTAAACTGATGACCTACGAACATCGGACCGCATGCCATCCACAAAGTGTATTCCCAAGCTGGTCCATTGACAACACCTCTCGAGTTATGGTGACCCTTGAGAGACTGGAATGGACGAAACGCTGCTCCGACAATTTCCCTTAGGAAGATACTTTCATCCCAACATAGAATCCTACAAATAGTCTGTTCGTTCCTACCTCAGACTTATCTGACTCTTCCTTGATCCGTTGCGCTACTCTGATCCCAACAAGCCACCCGCCTTGAAATCCTTTGGGTCACGTTATATCCATAATTAACTTGGTTTCCATTAATACACAATAATTCCTTATCCCCAGTTGTCCAATTACAACACGTTCCAGGTCTCCATATACATCCATCATCAACTACTACTCGTCAAGGTTGCATACTCTCCAGAATCAAGCTTCTAGTTACTCTGCCATTCCACATAGTTCATCTACCACAACTTAGGTACACGTTTCTATCTTAGGACATTGAAACCCAAAAATTCACTGGCTTAGAGGTTCGTCCTTGTCACTGATTTCTACAGCGTACATCTGCTATGTCTTTCATTTCAACAAATCTTTGTTGCTCAACCGGTATATCGAACCCTTCACGACGTACTGCAGCTCATGATAACTCTAGCAGTTCTACAGAACTTTTACTCAACCAAACACCCTCATTCTCTTAACGTAGTATCACCTCTGATAACTCGTGCGACTTACTGATATAACTATCCTCCCATAGCCACACTCCATTCATACAGTCATCTAACGTATGTTCCACCTCTGAATCAGACACTGAACTGACTTCCTCAGCGGCTGCATCCTTCACTGCAGTGCTTCTAACAGTCAGAGTGTAGCCACAATGCAAGAAATTGCACTTCGAACATCTCTCTTATAAACTCCTTAGCAGTTCTCAAACCAAAATGTCCATGCTTTACCAAGATTAACACTTCATGAAACGAGAACATCCCCAAGGTACAATCGGATACTAACTCATGCGATCACGATCACTCAGAGTCTCCATAAGTATAATATTGGATCTTGATCCATCACACCATCGCCTGTCTAGTTATTCCTCTACTATCGAGCGTGACGTATGGATCCTCATCCCACATACCTTATGAGAGTCTGGATCTGTGTCTCACGAGTGCCAAAATCAGGATTCTACCTTGAGCTTCAGATCACCTTTGTCCCACTCATGTCGGAAAAATGATGACTCACGCATCTTGTACACGGTAGTGATACTGTGGAATTATACTCGTCTGGTAGTACCAACATGGTGGTCCAACTTCGAGGCCATGTATCTAGGTAATCTACCTCAGTGGCGTATAATGATCTCTACGCGTATCCTAAAGTCACAACCGACAAGTGTCTGAACAGGCTTCCAATAGGCTCGTCGTTCCTCAAATCCTTCGAATCACACTACTCAGGATGCTAAAACCTGAGAGTGCTACAATTCAAGGTTTACTTACTTGGAAAGCCAAAACGCCAAGCACGAAGATTTGAAGTTCAACTTCGGATTACCATGCAGTGCGCGTACCCACTCGTCCCACGCATGCATGAGATTCCAGGGATAATTCAGTCCAGATAGGAATACTATGGTTCCTAACATTCAACTCAACTGCAATCATCCTACTGACGTTCCAGATAGATTTTAGTTCTTACTCGCCCGAACGCCCAACGCCAAGCGTAGTTCTATGGCTTCACTCGGGGTCAGACGAACAACAACTAACAAGAACTTAGGTTACTGCATTTCATACTTCTACATCATTTCATATTCCATCTAGCGTAGTTCTAGAAATTAAATATAAAATGATAAGAACAGAAATAAACACCCTCTTCTATCGACTGGGTATTCAAGCCTCGCCCAATCGTAAGTTACCACACTCGTACATTCCACCAACATCTACTAGGTAACTACTCTCGCTTAGGGTACTTCGAGTTGGATCAGGATCTAATACTTCATCCATCCAATTACTGTCCGTACCAGCGCAATCAGAAAGGTCTAACTCTTCTGTCCGCATTTTCAGAGGCCATTTTGTCCTATCAGCTCACCCGTCACACTTAACACCGGCAGCATCATCAGTACTGAATCCTACAAATTCTCAGCTCAACACCTTCGGAGAATCCCACTTACAAGGCTCCTACTCATTCCTATTTGGATTTCCCTTGCTATTACCAAGACTTAGATAAATATTCACTTCGTTCAGTCAAAATCCTGGGGGTTCTAGCTGCCTCAAACCACAACTTAACTGTTTGGGTATCACTACTTCGTGTTGAACGCTCTCCTTAAACTCGACGACTCCAATACTCTCCACTTACGTCGTCCAAACAATCCATTACTCATCCCACTCCAACTACTTGGGTTCACTTACAGGTTTACGAGTCCTCGTGGCGGCTCTGCCGTAATCCTACTGTCTCACACTCAGTCGATGAGTTGATCAAGTTCAACAACTGAATGAGATATCAGTAAAATTAGGCTGGCAACGCACACTTGAGAGGAGGAAAGGATTTGCTAGTGATGTCTCATGGCTCGGCCGAGAATCGACCTGCTCTGATACCAACTGTAACACCCCATACATAATTGACTAGTATATTATGCACGTGACGTTAAAAATTGGTATTTGAGTACATACAAAAGCCAAGATACAAGATGATCCATATAAATACAACATGAAATAATATTGATAATTACAAAACATGTGTCTTCAATGGATCTGCACAGCGGAAAATAAGATCTGACGAGGTCTCTGAGCCATTACCACTTCCAAGTCTTCAGTCCAAACCTGTCACTGACCAGAAGCTACTAAACCGCACCTGAAAAAAATATAAGTTGATTGGGATGAGATTACTAAATCTCAGTGAGTCCTCCTATCCTATGGGTCCACTCGGTTCTATAGGGTACATGCATCAACAAAACCGAATCCACCATTGATCCGGGGTTCAACCTCACATCCGGTACAAGTACGGAGCAAACACATGAATCATCCACCATAGGAGTCATCATATCACAAGTACACAAATAGTACAACAAACACGTATGCAGACCCATACCCATGTACGGGGAATCCAGAAGTGGTAACAACCAAACTACCAAGGCTGCACGCACACCCTCGGTGGGTTCACCCATGCCTATTTGTCAAGAGACTTGCACAAGCACCCTGCAAGAGTGATTAAATGGGTTCGCACAAGCCTACTTGGCTGCGAGATGACCTTGCCTAAGAGGCGACACCGTCCCATTAACCATCTGTACGCACGTGGTGTTAACAGCAAGTGCAACACGCCGTCTCGACGCATGAGCCCATCCGGGTAGGAACCTAATGATGTAGCCTACATGGCATCACTAGAGATGGTTTACCTGTTATGCGTAGGCTTACTTAGCCGCATAACGCCATCATACCGAGCACGCGAGTGTGTATACAGCAAGTGAGTAAAACGCCTCCAGACCCTCACAAGCACACTGCAACGGTAGTTCAGGTGTGTTAATCATACCAAGAACGCCAATGTGTTAACAGCAAGTGAGTAAAACCCCGTACGGAAACTCACAAGCACATTGCAATGGTAATTGGAAACTAGTCCATATACAATGGTGCCTTACCACCTAGTAGTGGCCCACTTCGATTCTAGCATACCACACGCATAACAAGCGTCAATCACACAATACAATCAATCCCGAATGTTTAACCGAAACAACGGGAATTAATGATCATTATCACACAAAGCATCATGCCACAAACAAGCAACAATCTCCGAACGTCAATCGAACGGACGGATAAACATAATATGATCATCATAAGGCATATCAATATAATGCATTAATTAATGATCCGCATATTGAGAATCAACACTTCCATGATCATTGACAGCATTAACATGTTCAAATATAATTTAAACAAGTCTCACACGACTAAGGAGGCGTTCGGTTCTCTATTCGGAACAGAACTGCTCTCGGGGGAATTAGTAATGTAAAATCTCGCCCGACGAGGTTCACTAAGTAGGGTTCCAATATTATTAAATCACACATTCTGGTTTGGGGACCAATTTTATTAGAAAGTACACGTCGCTAGCTTTCCAACGATATAAAGTTTGCGCAATTCCGATACCCGAGCCGAAAGTTACGACTTTCTAAAGTTTGCTGATTTTTGCACTTTTGTCCAGGGTAACCGGTTACCCAGAAGCCAGTAACCGGTTACTGGCATGAAAAATGCCCAGAAACACAAATTTACACAGAGTAACCGGTTACCCAAATGCCAGTAACCGATTACCCTGAAGCAGAATCAATTTTCTGCATTTCTAAGGGTTCTAAACCAGTCCCAAGCACTCCTAATCAATTCCCAGCATCATGATTCAATTCTAAACAAATTTCTAACATGCAATAGTGATCTAATGTACACATTACATACATAAAACACCATCTAAGCATTAAAGCAAGCATGCATTACATAAAATTACCAATTAGCAGTTGATCACATTTATCATTATGGGTTCATGGAATTATCACTCACCCAAACCCCAACATGCAATTTCCCACAAATTTCTCCCAAGTCTCTAACTAGGGACTCACCTTGGATTAATAGAGGTTGAGATCATGTTCTTGCTGCCATTGCACTCCCACCATAGTTAAAGTTCCACTATATCCTCATCAAACCCGTAATCACACTTGTACCCACTTTCAGCATCACTGACACAACTTCAAGGTCAGCTTTCTCCTCCGAAACAGAAGCTATGAATGCGAACCATAGGTGCAAATCGAAGAGAAATTCGTTAGCTTTCCAATGGGACCAGAATCGTTACGATCGGAGTTACGAGTTGAGAGTTATACCTGATTTAGTGGAGCTGTATCATGGGTTGCGAAAATGGAAATTGATGAACTTGAGTTCTCCTTTCTTCTATGCTTCTAAGCTCTCTCCCTCATAAATTCTGATTTTGGAAAGCTACTACCAAACAATGCCTTAAGTTCCATGCAAGCAATGCTTATAGTCCATCATACCCTCCAACTAAGTGATAATTACCAAGATGCCACTTAGTTGGATTCTAACTAACCCACTAGCTTTCTTGTTATTAATCATTCTTTAGATTAATAGAGAACAGGACCAATGCTTTCTCTCTAATTACCATTTGCTCATTTAAATGATAATTATCGGTGTCGAAGGATCGGGATATTACAATTTTTATTAAAATAGCTTCATCTTATTTTGGTAATAAACAAATTCTATTTTATCAAATCATAATATCTTACTTTTATAAAACAAAATAGTCTTTTCTCACTTTTTTTAACAGCTCGCGTAATTTTTTAATTTTTTTTTAAAAATGTGATTCAAAATATTATTTTTTTAAAATTATGATTCTACATAAAAAATAGTTTTTATTTAAAAAATTGCACTTTTTAAAATTAAATTATATTCTACTAACTTAAAATGAATAATAAACTGATTCATTTTTATAAATTATTAAATAATACAAAAATTATTTATAAAAAATTAATTATAAATAAAGAGTATATAAGAAATTTTGAAATGAGAGAAATCTTATCAATTTCATTATTTTTCAATTTACAAATTAATTATTATAAGCTCATTACTCCGAATTTTATTTTTATTTTTTACGTAGATTTCAATATAATTTTCTATTCTATCTAAAATTCTATAAAATTGTATAGTTTAATTTAAGGGAATTAAAAATGATCTATTAAAATAAAAGAAAATATAATTAAAATGATCTATTCATTTAAACTAAAATATTTTTTTTACTAAAAGTGAAAGATTATTAAATCAAAATATTTTTCTCTAATATTTGTTTACAACTCTCATAATTAATGTGATTCTTATTAACTTTTTTTCTTAATGAATTATTTTTTTAATATTTTAATAACAAATTTTTTATAAACATTTGTTTCCTATCTATTTTGAATAAATTTTACAATTTAATATAATATTTTATTTCAATAACTCATTTTCTATTCTATTAAATTAAACCATAGATTTTATAGAATTTTAGATAGAGTAATAAATTATATTAAAATTTATATAAAAAATTATGAGTAATGAGTTTATAATAATGAATTTTAACATTGAAAAATAATGAAATTGATAAGTTTTCTTTATTTTAAAATATTATTAAATAAATTTCATTTAATATATTTAAAAGTTATTTTAAATTCACAACTTTATTCTTATGTACTTATTATTTAATATTTAATTATGTATACACATTTTTATCGCTATTTTATACTGTATAAAAATGTATCAGTTTCATTATTCTCTTTAAGTGAAAAAAAAATATAATTCAATAAAAAGAACTATTATTATTAAGAATCATAAATAGAATCTATCAAGTGAAAACATTTTATAATAAGAGATGACAGAGATAAATATCAATCATCGAACTCATCAACAGAGAATATTAATACATTAATGTGACTATTAATTTCTCTTTTTTGATGAATCCAATGGTTCATATTTGTCCCTCTCATCTCTCATTATAAAATACTCACTTGATATACTTCGGAATCATAAATTATTTAAAATTAATATTTGGAATTGCATTTTTTTCAAAAAAGATATGAAGAATTATTTGAGATGTAAAAAAAATTGAGGACAACTATTTTATTCTACCAAAGTATGATACTAAGATGTGATATAATTAAAATAAACAGAATTATTTTAACAAATATGATATGAGCATTAAAAGAGAAATATTACTAAATTAATAATTGCCTTTTTCAAAAAAAAAAGAGTGTTATAATAGTATTTTTATTTAATAATATTAATATTTTGTGGATTAATATATAATTATATTAATTATCATATTTTTAAAATACAACAAAATTACATATTTTTAATCAAATTATAATTAAATATTCTTTGGATTAGTATATATTATTATTTTTAAATCCTGTATAGTATTCTAGATTAATTATTAAATAAAATATATTATCCATCAAATTATTTTTAACCGATATTATTATTTTCAAAATGCAATAAATTAAATATTTTATTTCTTAAAATATAAAGCAAATTAATTTTGATAATGATTATATAAAACTAATAAAGAGGGGTATAGAAAGAAAAATTAATTTATAAATTTATTCCATTAATTCCTATGAATTAAGATTTAATGGTTAAGATTAATTGTTCCCATTTCTCACCATAATCAAGTGTTCTCATCTGTATTTAATTGATATATTTTATTTCCTTTTTAAATATTATAAACACTATTAGTATTTCAAAATGATATTTTTTTCACATTTTCTGTCATTCCTTCTTTTTATTTTTCCGTTTTTGATATCTTAAATTTAATTTATATTATAATTTTACTAATTTTAAATTATACATTTAAGATTTAAAATAAAAATTATTATAATTTGTAATAAGAAAATTTATTTCTATGATTATGTTATGCATAATAATAATAATAATAATAATAATAATAATAATAATAATAAAACTCTTTTTTATTAAACTAATTATAATATTTTATCATATTTATTCAAAATTTACCAAAAAATATGCCGCAACAAATTATTAACTATAATAATAATAATAATAATAGTAATAATAATGAAATATTATTTTACTTTATTTTATTTTATATTTTTTTTATAGATTTTTCTACATATAATTAACAAATTTTTAATTTAAAAATATTTTTTAACATAGTATAATCATCTCAATAAATGGTATAAATAAATTTAAAAAATTTTCAATATTACTTTGATCCTATTTCTTAAATATTTTTATTTAAATTTTAATTAACTAATATATAAAATTAATTGTAATTTAAATTTAATATTTATGGAATAAGATCAAAGTTATATTAATAAATTTTTCAATATATTTATACCATTTATTAAGATTTTTATACTTAATTAAAAATATTTATAATTAAAGTTTTATGAGATTGTAGTTAGAAAAAATTAAAAAAGTAAGTATTGTATTTAAAAAATATTAATTCTAAATATATAATAATTTATTGAAAAATTAAAAAAATATTTTAGTTGTTGGAATTTTTTTTGAATAATAGAGACTTTATTAATTCAAAAAATATATGAAAGTACAAGGCGATCGCTTGGATCCAGTTCACTCAAAAGACAAAAGAAAACAAAAAGTAACTACAACATCATCAGATTCACAATGAAATCCTTTATTTTCTTACTATACCAACCTCAATAGATTATCATTTCTAGAATCGTGTTAACTATCTTTGTATTATCCACACTATTACCATAACATATGTCGTTACGGTATTTCCACACATCATAAATTATTTCAGCCACAGCCAATTTCTATAGTCTACCTTGTTTACTCTTCCCACGAGTGGATGCAAGAACCCACTCTAGCTCCTCATTCCACTCTTTTGGTTATCTCTTCACTTGAATCCAATCAAGAATTTTGGGTCAAATAATATTGAGCTCAATGCACCCAAATAATAAATGGTTCAGAGTTTCCTCCTCATTACAAAAACAACACCGGCTATCATCAATCATTACAAACAGGCCTAATTCGAAATACTAATAACCATAGTATTTCAACACCCACATACTAGAACATACTTCAACAACAGTATGTAGGTCTTCGACACATTCTATATCGAAATAAGAAGCTACTCTTCGACCCACTAGAGTTCGATTCAATTCTCACAAGTTACTTGAAAGGAAATAATGACATAATTTATATCTCATCTTTCTTAGGCCCGACTAGAAGGATAATAGGACTAGAGATGGCCTCAGTTGATTTAAACATGGATTATTTCTTTGACGAAGTGATGAGCTTTTGCTTTGTTTTATCATCAAGTTCGGCCCGACGTGTCTTCGACGCAACTGTTCTGTCTCGGTCAAAGACCCGAGATCCATTTCTCTATGTCGGCCAAAGGCCCATTATCTAACCTTTTCATCAAGCCCAATTTATTGGCAACATGTGAAGCGAGATGTTCTGCTGAGGTGTGTGACATCTTGTCTCTATGTGATCAAAACACTTTAGTATAATGCAACATGTTAAGCATAATGCCCTACAGAATATGAGACATCTTGTCTCTCTCTGGGTTGCTTCGCGCACAAGATTGCTTGAAGTTATTCTCATGCACTTTTGATTTGTTTCCTATTAGATTGAGTTTGTACATTTCTGGATTAAGGAAAGATTTAATCTCAATCAAATTTAGAAAGACTGAATTTTTACTTTTTAGAGTTTCAGATTTATTTAAGACTTTATCATATCAATCAAGATTTAGGGTCAACCATTATTGAAGATTAAATTTGTGATTTTGAATGTTCAACCACTTTCAAGAGCTAAACCCTATTAGGCTTTAGAGCTTGAATTTTGTTTCTATTTAAGGAGTCATTATCCTTTTTGAAAATTCGTACCTTGCACTTCTAAGATTAGTGTGTTGTATTGTTCTTGAGTCTTTTGTTTGTTTGTGCAATACTTTATTCCTCCGTCTTAATTCTAAGTTAGAAAAATATAATATTTAAGTTATAATATAATTTCATCATTCAAATAATTTTGTAACTGTCGAAACACTTGGGAGAGTGTTTGTATGAAAGTTAGATGGGTATCAAATTCAGGGGGGGCCTGGATCGAAGTTCACGGGTAGTATTAGGAAAAGAGGAATTGAACTAGAAGAGTTCAAATCAGGGCAATTTGTACTTCTGACTATTGAGAGTGAATTTCATTTCATTGGGTTAACACATCCCAAAGGTAGTAGGTTTTCCATCGAACTGGGTTACTAACTAATGTGTTATTTATATTCCACCTTTATTTTTCCTGTCGCATATTATACTAGCCATACACATTGTTCCAACATTGTGTCTGATATCTTGTTATTCATACAACATAATTTAAATTTGCATGAGAGCATGCATCTTATTCTGATTGGATGAGCTCCAAGGATTCTATATATTTTCTTCATAATTTACAAGGCTAAAGAAGGAGAATATGTAAACCAGCCACCTATTCTTGGTGGCACGAACTATAGGAAAACTTGCATGATTTTCTTTCTTAAGCATATGGATAATAAAACTAGGAAAGCATTCATAAATGGATGAACACCTCCAAAGATTACAATTGAAGATGGAATTGAATCTTTGAAGCCTTAGAATGACTTGTTGAAAGAAGAAGATTAAGAAACATGTGGTAAGTCTCGTGCCCTCAACGAAATTTACAATGGAGTTGAGAAGAATATCTTTAGACCCATAAACATTTCTTTCGGCATCAAGAAACTTGGGAAACTCTCCTAACTTTCCATAAAGGATCCTCCAAGGTTCACATGTCAAGACTTTAACTCCTCACAATAAAATTTGAAAATTTAAGGATGAAATAGGGTGAAACTAATGCTGAATTTAATGTTCGTTTCTATGACATTGCTAATAGCTTATTTTCCCTTTGTGTGAAAATATCTTTTGAGAAGCTGGGTAGAAAAATCTCAGTTATCTTTCTATGAGGGTTGATATGAATGTCATATCCATGTAAGTACTATCTAATTGACAACTTAAATTGTTCTCTACTCACCTTTAAAATTGAAGATGTTTTTCATGTTGGCTGCATTTGTGGTAAAACATACCTGAGTATTTAATGTCCTGAATGATGTCATGACATGTTTGATATTGTGTTATGCAGGCTGAATATGTGTTAAGCTAATACAGGTTCTGTAGTGAATGTCATGAGCGATGTCATGACATCCTTGTGTGACAGCAGGAGCTGTTATATTTTATTAATTGTGTTTCCTGATTTCTCTCAATCTACAATTTAGGAAACCTTTTATTGTGTGCTGAATATTTCGTCCAGAAGATTTCGCTGACAGTACATACTGTAACAACTAGATGGCGTGTAAATTAGGTTAACTTGGTTAACCCTAATGTGTTTCTAAAAAAGCCCAAGGCCCAAGAGCTGCATATAAAAAGTCTGCAATCCTAATTTGGAATGTAGAGAGAGTAGATTGTTAATTGTGAAGAACCATAGTTTTGTAGCTGTCTCTTGTACTCCAAGCAATTGTCTTTGATGATTGTGTTGGAATAGGTTGTGTTGGAATAGGTTGTGTTTGTTAATTGTCACTCTGAGATTTTAAGCACGAGTGTGTGTCTCTTGATTGAAGCTTATAAGGATATCAAGGTGTGTTTTTGAAGTGTGTCTTCTCTCTGAATTTGTTTAATGTGTATTTGTAATCACTGTTGTGATTGAGGGGGGTGAGTGGAGATACTCAGGTCTAGGAATAGATTGGAATTATACTGGGTAGGTTTTAAGTGAGGAGTTGTAAACGGGGGAGTTTAACTCCGAATTAATTCTGCTTATATTGGATTCCCTCTCTGGCTTGATAGCCCCCAGAGTAGGTATTGTTGTATACCGGACTGGGTAAACAATCTTGTGTGTTCTTTATTATTTTTATGTGTTTCTGTTTTAATGTTTTGTGTTGTGTGATTATGGATGTCATAACATCCAGTAAGACATCCAGCGTGAGTTACTAGAATTTTCAATTAGCATCAGAGCAGGCACTCTGCCTGTTTACATCTGGGTGAGATCTAGGGACAACAAAATTCTGGTACTATGGAGAAGGAACTGTTAGTGTTTGGGAATAGACCATCCATCCCGGATGGCTCTAACTATGACTACTGGAAACCTCATATGGTAGCAGTCATAAAGTCTGTGGACATCAAGGCCTGGAGAGCTGTGGAAAGCGGATGGAAACATCTTAAGAAGGTTATGGAAGATGGAACAACTGTTCTAATTTCTGAAGCACAATGGAACAAAACTGAAGAAGAGGTAGCTTTGGGCAATTCCAATGCCCTAAGTGCCTTGTTCAATGGAATTGACAAGAACATATTCAGGCTTGTGCAACACTGTGAACTAGCTAAAGAAGCTTGGGATATTCTCAAAACAGCACATGAAGGCACATTGAAGGTAAAGATGTCGAGACTTCAAATGCTTACCACTAAGTTTGAAAATCTCAAGATTAAAGAGGATGAAACCATTTATGAGTTCTATATGAATGTCCTTGAGATTTCAAATAACTCAGGAGCCTTAGGAGAAAAAATGTCTGAATAAAAATTGGTAAGAAAGATCCTCAGATCACTGCCTAAGCGATTTGATATGAAGGTGACTGACATAGAGGAAGCCCAAGACATCAGCAACTTGAAGCTGGACGAACTAATTGGATCTCTACAAACCTTTGAGTTGAGTATCTGTGAGCCTGTTGAAAAGAAGAACAAAAGCATAGCTTTTGTTTCCAACACAGATGATAATTCAAGAGAAAGCAATGGTGGAAGTGATGAAAATCTATCAGAAGCCATAGCCATGCTTGGAAAAAAAAAGTTCAACAGGTTTATTAAAAGGGTTGATCAAAAGTCCAGACCCAATGTCAAGAACACTTCCAATGACATCAGCAATAACTATGATCCAAGCCGAAGACTCAAAGCTGAAGAGAGGCCAAATCAAGGGAAAGGGGTTCAGTGTCATGGATGTGAAAGATTTGGACACATTAGAGTTGAATGTCCTACCTACCACAAGGATCAAAAGAAAGGACTGTCAGTCACTTGGTATGATGAAGACTCCGATTCTGAAGAAGAAACTGCAAGACATGTCACAGTTCCAACAAGAGTCTATGCATCTGATGATGATTCCAGTGATGATGAGCTAACCTTTGATGAACTTGCTGCCTCATAAAAGAAGTTGTGTGTGAAGAATGCTGAAGTCTGCAAACAAGTGGAGAAGCAAGATATAATCATAAGAGAGTTAGAAACTGAGAAGAATAGACATCTTGCAACCATAGAATCTCTCAGTAGTGAAGTAAGCATGTTGAACTACAAACTTGATCAAATGACCAAGTCCTTCAAAATGCTGAATAATGGAACTGATACTCTAAAGGAAATTCTGGAGTCTGGACAAAGAACAGGAGATATGTCCGGGGTAGGATTTGTGGCTAAAGAGGAATTCACCTTTGGGTTTAGGAGAGAAAAGCCCGAAACTTGTGTGACTAACCAGATGTCAGCTCCAATGTCACAACATCAAGGAAACAGAAGAAGGAGCCATTCAAAGAAGAAATTCCAAAAATGGAGGTGTCATCATTGTGGAAGATTTGGTCACATAAATCCATTCTGTTTTAGACTATTTGGATATCTAAATCAAATTCATCAAGCCAAACCTGAATATGATACCTGTAACAGAAAGCAACGGTCGGTGGCTAAGAATGTTGCTCTAGTAGCACACACTTCTCTAAGAATGCCTGCAGAAGAAGATTGGTACCTTGACAATGGTTGCTCAAATCATATGACTGGGAGAAAGAACTCACTAGCAGACCTGAAACTTGAGGGAACCAACTATGTGACTCTTGGTGATGGAGAAATAAAAGAAGTCAAAGGTGTTGGCAAGACAGAAGGTCATGGTGTTCCTAATCTAAATAATGTCTTACTTGTACAAGTACTGGCTGCAAATCTTATAAGCATCAGCCAACTATGTGATGAAGGATTCAATGTCAGGTTCACTAAAGAGGAGTGTATTGTCACTAATGAAGCAAATGAAGAAGTCATGAAGGGATTTAGGTCTAAAGATAATTGCTACCTATGGAAACCTAACACCCCAAACTACCCCTCGGACTACTCCATGATCAGAGAGGAAATAAAAGTTGACTGCCAAGAATCTGATGAATCTGATGAAGAATCATATGTTGGAGATTTCACCATAAGTGAACTAGCTGCTGGTTTTACTGAGACATGTATAATGAATGAGAAACTGTGTGCAAGAGTATGGGAGTACAGAAGTATCAATAGAGCCTAACACCTCAAACTACCCCTCGGACTACTCCATGATCAGAGAGGAAATAAAAGTTGACTGCCAAGAATCTGATGAATCTGATGAAGAATCATATGTTGGAGAGCTCACCATAAGTGAACTAGCTGCAGGTTTTACTGAGACATGTCTAATGAATGAGAAACTGTATGCAAAAGTAAGGGAGTACAGAAGTATCAATAGATTCCTGCTAGAAGAAAGAGTAAGCCTTATGATAGACATTACTGATCGGGAAAGAAAACTAGATAAGTCAAATGTGCGCAATGATTCTAAAAAGTCTATCTGAAAGTAATGTCATAGAGAATGTTTTAACAACATCTGAAGACATTGTGAAGGTAAAGGGTATGTTAGGTATTTGTAACCAAAACATATTATAGCAATTAACCTATATGGGGGAATACTTTTTGGGCTTTTTAAATATCCACGATTTGAAACTTCCCTCACTCAGTATGCATATAAAGCTCCCTCGCTCTCCTATTCTTCTACAAACGGAAAACATCCCTGTTGGTCCTTCTCGTTACTTATTAAGGTTGAACTGCTCGGATTCTTCTCACAAGTGTGACACAAGTTATGTCTCAAAGAGTTTCAAAATGTCTCAGCAATCGTGTGATGCATCTCCCGTATCTGACTCGGCAACACCAGATGAGTCCTCTAACCCTAATAGGAGTCTAGAGGTTGTACCTTTAAGGACGATTAGTAGTGATGATGTAAAGGCCACAAAGCCTAAAACAGCACATGCAAAACGTCCCAAGGAGGATATTCATAACAAGGGTGCCAAACCTTCTGCATCTAATACAATAGAGGAACTTACTAAAGAAGGAACCAGATATGTCGATAAAGCAATTACCAGAATTGTTACACGCATTCTGAAGGAAAATCATCAAGTTCCTGGGATATCTGTCCCTCTTCAAACCATAATGCCTGATCCCTCAAGAACACCAGTAAGGCTGAAGTTGCTCACACCTCTGGTTGTGACCCAACTGAAGAGGAGATCATTAAGAATGGACAAGGAGGTGCTGAGAATACCAATGTTACTGAGGATGTCAATGACATCGAAGAGAATAAGCAAACTAAGGTCAATAGTGAAACAGGTACCAATGTGGTAGACTTAGATGAGTATTCTGACGACGAGTTGCTTGCCTCATTAAATCCCAGTGTAGCCAACAGGCTGATGACTAGAAGAAAAGCCAAAGCTATTTCCCAAAGTTCCCCTGAAAAGAATGCAGAAGCTAAGAGCACTGTTAAAGACTCTGTCAAGAAGAAGAGTACTTCTGCTGGTCCTATCAAGAGCAAAGCTATGGCTAAGAGTGTAGGGGTTGGTCCCTCAAAGTCCTGGAGCAAGGTTGTTCCAAAGAAAAGAAAGGAGAGGGAAATTGTTGAATATGAGTCTGATATTGAAGGGGATGTCCCTAACATTCCATCAAGGAAGAAGCCTACAACAAGCAAGCTTGCTGCAAGTATTCCTGAAATACCTATTGATAATGTGTCATTCCACTATGCCTCTAGTGCTAGCAGGTGGAAATATGTGCTCCAAAAGAGACTGGCTGTTGAAAGGGAGTTGGCTCCAAATGCTCTTGAGAACAAGGAAATCTTAGAGCTAATTCAGGAAGCTGGACTATTAAAAACTGTGTGCAACCTTCCCAAATGTTATGAGAGGCTGGTAAAAGAATTTATGGTGAACCTATCTGAAGATTATGGAAACAGCAAGAGTGTGGACTTCAGAAAAGTGTTTGTGAGAGGTAAGTGTGTTTCTTTCTCTCCTTCTGTGATTAATAACTTCTTGGTAAGAACAAATGAAGCTCAACCTGAGCTTGAAGTGACAGACAACAAGGTTTGTCAAGTGATCACAGCCAAGCAGGTAAAAAGCTGGCCCTTAAAAGAGAAACTAACTGCAAGTAAGCTGAGCATCAAGTATGCAATGCTTCACAAGATAGAAGCAACTAATTGGGTACCAACAAATCACAAGTCCACTATTTCAACTGTTCTTGGCAGATTTTTGTATGATGTAGGAACAAAGGCAAAGTTTGACTATGGAACATATATTTTTGACCAAACTATGAAGCATGCTAGAAGCTTCAGTGTTAAGGGTCCAATTGCCTTTCCATCCCTCCTGTGTGGCATAATTCTGACTCAGTATCCCAACATTCTCAATGAACATGATGTAGTATGCAAAAGAGAAAGCCCATTGGCTTTCCACTATAAATTGTTTTAGGGTACGCATGTTCCAGGCATTGTCATGACATCGGCTGAAACATCCAAGTCTGGAGCATCAGCCAGCAAAGCAAAAGTGATAAAAATGTTAAAAGAGACCTGCAAAGAGCTGGAAGCTAGGAAGATATCCCTTGAAAAGATGATAAGCACTCTGGAAATGGATGAGAATGAGGAATTTGCAGATGCTGTAGAGATGGCAGATGAAGATGAATAAGAGAAGGAAGTAGAACCTGAAGAAGATGTGGAAGAAGTGAGTACCAGTCCTACTGATGGCTCAGAGAAAAGAAGTTATGCAGACACCTCAAGTGGGTCTGACTCTGGGCAGTAAATGCGGCTAGAGTTCTGTTTGTTTCTTTTGCTTTTTTTTTGTTTTTTTTTGCCTTATTTTGTTTAGTTTTGTTTGCATTTTATTCGATTTAATTCAGTTTAAGTTTTTGTTTGAACCTATTTGAATTTTGGAGAGAAGACAGTAGTTTGCTTTGGCAACTTTTATGGCCAAACAAGGGGAGAAGTAGTAATGTCACCCCAAGACAACAAGTATGGTGTTGTGTGATCAACAAATCTGATGTGCTTATTTTTGTGTTAATCTGTTTGTGCTTGTGTTGCTCTTGTGGTGTGGTTGGTTTTGATCTGTTTGAGCACTGTGTGCATACTGGTGGTGTATGTTGTCTGTACTGTATTAGCTCTGTTTGTGTTTGCTTTATTTCTGCTGCAAGTGTTTCTCTGATATGGTGTGACAGATTGTTTTAGCCAAAAATTTGCCAAAGGGGGAGATTGAAGATGTTTTTCATGTTGGTTGCATTTGTGGTAAAACATACTTGAGTGTTTATGTCTTGACTGATGTCATGACATGTTTGATATTGTGTTATGCAGGCTGCATATGTGTTAAGCTAATACAGGTTCTGTAGTGAATGTCATGAGTGATGTCATGACATCCTTGTGTGACAGCAGGAGCTGTTATATTTTATTAATTGTGTTTCTTGATTTCTCTCAATCTACAATTTAGGAAACCTTTTATTGTGTGCTGAATATTTCGTCCAGAAGATTTCGCTAACAACACATACTGTAAAAACCAGATGGCGTATAAATTAGGTTAACTTGGTTAACCCTAATGTGTTTCTAAAAAAGCCCAAGGCCCAAGAGCTGCATATAAAAAGTCTGCAGCCCTAAATTGGAACGCAGAGAGAGTAGATTGTTAATTGTGAAGAACCATAGTTCTGTAGCTGTCTCTTGTACTCCAAGCAACTTTATTTGATGATTGCGTTGGAATAGGTTGTGTTTGTTAATTGTCACTCTAAGCTTTTAAGCACGAGTGTGTGTCTCTTGATTGAAGCTTTTAAGTAGATCAAGGTGTGTTTTTGAAGTGTGTCTTCTCTCTGAATTTGTTTAATGTGTATTTGAAATCACTACTGTGATTGAGGGGGAGTGAGTGGAGATACTCAGGTCTAGGAATAGATTGGAATTAAATTGGGTAGGTTTTAAGTGAGGAATCGTAAACGGGGGAGTTTAACTCCGAATTAATTTTGCTTATATTGGATTCCCTCCCTGGCTTGATAGCCCCCAGAGTAGGTATTGTTGTATACCGAACTGGGTAAACAATTTTGTGTGTTCTTTATTATTTTTATGCGTTTCTGTTTTAACGTTTTGTGTTGTATAATTGTGGATGTCATAACATCCAGTAAGACATCCAGCGTGAGTTACTAGAATTTTCAAAAATGGGAATCAATGATAATTCTAAGAGAAGAAACAGAAGTGTGGCATACAAAGCTATCGTTTAACACGATGAGGAGAGGGGAGAAGAAGATATTGATGCTAACCTGACTAAATCTATTGCCCTTCTTGAAAAAATATTTGGGAAGGACAATAGAAGACTTGACAGAAGATCAAGAAATACTGTTAATACCAATGTCAAAGACAATCTGCCTCTCAATGCCAAAGGCTTCAATCCTCATCAAAAAGGTAAAAAAATGGGATAAACAAAAAAAGGCAAGGGAATTCAATGTCATGAATACAGAGGTTTTCGCCACATTCAAGCACAATGTACCAACTTCCTTAGGAAAAAATAAGGGACAAGGATAATGAAAGTGAAAAGACAACAATATAGTTGCCTTCATAACCCATGTATGATCCAAATCCAAAGTGCATGATAATGGAGAGCAAAGTGATGAAGATATCTTTAATGATGATTTTGTTGAAGCCTACAAGTTGTTGTATCTCAAGTGCAAAGAAGAATGAATAGCTGGTGACAAACAAAAAGAAAAAAAATGTTCTACTTCAAGACAAAGCCCATCTTACAAGTGTGGAAAACTAAAGAAGAAACTATAAGCCATATATCCTACACCTCCTTTAGAGCTTTCTACATGGAAGACCTGCATTTTGAAAATGGTTGCTCCAGACACAAGATTGGGGAAATAACTACTTGAAAGATCTGAAGTCTTACTCAAATAACTATGTTAACTTTCGTGATGGGGCTAAAAGAAAATCGTGGAAAAGACAACTTGGATTATCTAGACCTCCCTTGTCTGGATGATGTTCTCCTTATTGAATCCCTCACTTTAAATCTCATCACCATTAACCAATTGTGTGATAATGAATTATATGTCAATTTTGACCGTTCTGAATGCACTATGAGTTATAGCTAGTTTGAAGGAGTAAATTTCCCTCGAGGGTCGAATGTTGGATGGAAATATCTACTTTAAAAATATGCTAAGGCTTTTGGTCCTTCTTATATGGCACTTAGTGAAATCCTTCTCCATAGACAACCTTCGACAGAGATGCAAAGCTTAAATTTATATGGACCTCATGCTCCCAATTATGGTTATTTCTTTTTATATGTTGGCATTCTCTTTATGATGGAAAACTATTTCCCAAGAACTCAGAATGAGATAAGAGACAACTCTTTCATGTAGGATTATTAAGAGACATTGGATACTTTCTTTTCCTTCGTCGGAAAGGGCGGTCCGGATCATGCCTTCACTAAGGTGGATCCTCCCTCAGACTGGGGGGTACTTTTCCCTGAAGGAAATAAGAGGATATGCATCAAGTATTACAGGTGGGTCTTCCATCAAATGTTGATAAGCTTATGAACAAAACTTTTAGGATCACCTTTCCCATGCAATATTTATTCAGTATCACAAGTACTCTCAACTTAGATTTTTACTTCATGTGAAGTATCTGTATTTTAAACCTAACCTTTTTTCAATTTCTTTTCCTTTTATGTATATGGAAACAAATATGAGGTTTTCTTATATGTCTACTCTAATGTGCATGGAATAATTTTATTATTTTATAATTTATAGATAAGGTTAGGAAAATTACCATATAAGTACACCTAATACAAATATGTGAATAAATGATTGCTCCATGACCATACTTTCTAAATATTAATAATAATAATAATAATAAAGAATAATAATAAAAATAATAAAACCATAACAATAAGAATATTTTTACATAATTAAGGAGAATACAAGGAGTAGTTTTTTTAAAAGTAATTTGCACATAGCAAAATTTGAACTTAAGACCTTGAAAGAAACATACTCTCAAAATCAAAGCTTTCATCATTAGGCCCCACACATAAGAAGGTAGTTGTTATAATCTAACATATACCATAGTGCCTAAAACTCTCTTTTGAATTTGTTCTCTCAAAATAAAATGAAAAGTAGTGAATAATAACTTTAGTTTAGTTTATGGAGAGTTTTTCTCCTTTGCTTCCATACTTCCTACAATTCTATTTACTACTTTTTATCTATCAATCCTTTATTTAGGGAGGGCTACGGTTCGATCCCCCGCAACTACGATCGGAAGGGGGCTAGAACCACTTGATGCCAGAACTGAACCCCGAACCGGACTAAATCAGTGGTGATAAACTAAAAAAAATAAAGAGAAAAAAAATCAACAATCTCCCCCCTTTTAATTTAGTGGTAGAGCTCCAAATTCCATAAGCTTTCGTGCATAACTCATATTTTTTTCAAGTAAGATTTTGGCCATCATATATTCAAACAGTTATTATCAGTATGAATTTTATCAGGTTTTAATTGTTAAGTTTTGAATATATCACATATCTAGTGATATCTCACATAGATGTGTTTTGACCTCGAGTGAAAACTCAAATTTTTACTCAAGTGGGTTGTGATCTGACTATTACAATACATGACATCCTTCGGTTGTTCTTGCCTTATACCTGAGTCAAAAGCAATTAAGCTCAGTTTTCAACTTGTACACTCATTTGTTTTTTTGTTCTCTCATACCTTTTTAATAAATCTACCAATATATAAATTATACTTTCATGCAGGGATTATATTTCTTTTACGGCTTTTAACCACTCCTTCTTATGGTCATCTATCCTAAATTTTTCATAATACTATGGTCCTCCCCCATTGGCGAGTAACTCATATTTCGTCTAAGGATATATGGTTTATGACTCTTGAATATCTTCTTCTTCATCCTCATAGTCTTCACCATATATTTATTTTCATCACAACTTATATTATCATATGTTACTTTTGTAGTTGGATTATTATCAATTTGAGGTTCATTTTCTACATCCCCTATATCTTCTATTTCATTTCTCTCATAATTCTCTAGAATTAGAATTGGATCCATAATTCTCTAGAATTGGAATTGGATCCAAGTTAATTAGATGTTCTCTAGAAATAACAGACTTAACTTTCTTTTGAATATGTTCAATATTCTAGTCTTTTAAAAGACAACTTCTTCTAATAATATTTTCTCGACAGGATCCCATAACTTGTACTAAATACTTCATTTATAAATCCTAAGGAGATAAATCTCTTCGACTTGGACTCGAATTTAACTCTCTCACCTTTCGAAACGTAAGAAATATTTTACAACTGAACAATTTCAAATGGTTGTGGGATACATCTTTACCTGTCCAAAAATCGTTTGGACTATCACCGTCCAAAGGAGCTAGAGGGGATAAGTTGATCAAATCAAGTGCGCTCATCTAAAGCTTTGCCCAAATTGTTCCCACCCTTTCAACAATAGTTATTTTATCCTCTCAGCCACACCATTTTGTTGAGACATCCTCATAACATATCTTTCATGTCAGATTTCATTGATCATCCAATACTGTTTGAAAACTCTCATTTCTCCTTTATTGTCAATGCATACACATTTTAACTTTTGACCAATTTCTCACTCAACACTAAGAGCATCTCCAATGGTGCAACTCATTTTTGAGTTTTTTGTGGGACCCATTAAGACACATCATCTTAAAGCAACTCACTTACTTTTTACTCCAATGGTGCAATTTTAAAGAACCCATATTGGGTCCCACAATTTTACTTTATATATTAATATTTTATTCATATTAAATTTTATTTGATTTAAAATAATAATTTAAAATATTTAAATTTAAATTAATATAAAATAAATAAAATTAAAATTAAACATAAAATTTAAAATGATAATTAAGATTAATTTCAAATACATGGCTTAATTAAAAACAATAAAAATAAATAACATAATAGAATTACTCAAATTTAAATTTCTTCATCCTCGTGTCCAAAACGTTCCCAAATATGTTTGACTAAATCTCTTTGAAGTTGGCGATGAACTTGTTTTTCACGAAGACTTGCTCTTCTTTGCAGTCTTGTTGCAAGATTCAGATGAGGATCGTTAAATGTTTCAGTCATTGAGTTGTTGTTACCTACATTATCATAAGACTAATCAAAATCACCTCCATATGTGTGTGTTCATCTTCGACAATCATGTTGTGCAATATGATACAAGCATATATGGTATGCTTGAGGGTTTCTATGTGCCAAGCACGCGCTGGACCACGTATTATTGCAAATCGAGATTAAAGCACTCCAAATGCCCGTTCCACATCCTTTCTAACTGATTCTTAGTGTTGTGCAAATAGTTTTCTCTTTTTTCCTTGTGGCATTGAAATGGTCTTGACAAATGTAGCCCACTCAGGATATATACCATCTGTAACGCCCTGATTTCGATATTTATTTTATTACTTATTTATTGGTGTGTTTAGTGTTTAAATTGGTGTTTTGTTATTATTATATTAATTTTGTTAATTTAACTATAATATAACAATAGGATGATTTAATTAAATTAGACTAAGTGTGTAATTAGTTTATGGGGGGTGTGTACTAAGCCCATTAGTAATTTAGTAATTAGTATGTTTTAATAAAAATAATAAGGGAATTAAGAAAAGAAAAAGAGAAGTTATTGAACATTAGCAAAGAACGTAAAATTCAGAGAAGAGGCTAGGGCAAGAGGTAGAAGAACTCCACAATTGTTGAGGAAAAATCAAGCTTCAATCCAAGGTAAGGGGGGAGAATGGGTTCTTTAAATGGTGACTCAAGCATGAGAGGGTAGTGAGGGTTCCTTCCCCTCTTTAGGTTTCATAATTGATAAGTTTGATTTCTTCCTTGATATGTGAATTGATTTGTTTTGTATGTTGTTCTTCTTGACTACTGATTTATTGTATGATTTCTAGACGAAATTCTGGTTTGAATTGATGAATTATGATGTGGATTTGGATGTTGGTTGAGTTGTTATGTTCATAGGAGAAACTGAATCTGAATGTATAATTGTCCAATTTGACGAGTATAAATTGAGTTGTTATCATGTAAAATTGATGTAGAATAATAGGTTAATGAATCTAGATGAAAGGTATGAGTTAATAGGTGAAAATATGTTGTTTTGGACCTGAAATCGCAGACTGGAAGTGATGAAAATGAGTGAAGAACGAACTGGTGCGAGTGCAGATCTGGAAAACTGCTTTTTCTGTCAGTCTGCGTATGATACGCGTATGGGTTGGGGCCATACACATTTAAGGGACAAGCCTAGGGGCTACACGTGTATGGTACGCAGCCCTGTCCCAACACAATGCAGCCTTTCTGGTAGAACGTGTATGGTACGCATATGGAAGGGGGCCATACGCGTATGGGGAAGTGATACGCGTATGGGGGAAATTTTAGTGGAAATCAGGTTCTGGTGGTACGCGTACGGTACGCGTATGGGCAAGGGGGCATACGCGTATGTGCTAGCTGTACGCGTATGATCAGGCTAATGTGCAGAATTTCTCATTTTTGTGATTTTCTTCCAATTCTTGAGTATAATGAGTACCCTTTCGAATTCCCTCGACCAGTAAGACTTAAATAGATATAGGAAGGTTATGAAAGTTATACATTTGGACACAGAATGTTATGAAAAGATTTATGATTGATTGTTGTGAATGTTGACTATAAGAAAATGAAATCATCGTTGCGTGTTGTTGCACAAGTTGATAGCCTAATGGCAATGAGTTGAAGGCTGATGCCTTGTGTTGTTGGATTGTGTTGATTTTGATGTCCATATTGCATACATATGTCTTTGAGGACTTATGCCCTATTGTTGGCCTGGATTGGCATTGTTGAGGGGGAGGGGAGGGAATATTTTGAACAAATTTTATCTTCCTTTTATATTTTTTGTATTTTTATATCTTTATCTTATTATCATTATATGCGTTTAAATTTTTTTATTTTACTTTTTATATTTAATGTTACTTTTTAATTGTCGTAATGTTTTTATTTAAAATAATTTTTTTTAGAATTTATTGTATTCGATAATTTTTTTAAAATTATATATTACTATCATTACGTTTTTATAAAATCTTTCATGATGAACTCTGATTGAATACTCAATGAATTTGTATTTGAATTATAAGCGGTAAATATTATGAGTCTTATGGTAAAACAACAAGGATAAAAAAGTAAATTAGTTTAAAAATACTTTCTCTCTCTTGTGAACCAAACATATTTGTAAATAAAATTCCTCCTCTCCCTTCCCCTTTCATATTTTGAACCAAATATATACCTAATTAAAATTTCTCCTCTCCTTTTCCCTCGCCTTGCCTCCCCTTGATAAAAATCTCTCCCCCCACGATTTAACCAAACACACCCTTAGATAACATAGTCTTTTATGATTAGAGGACACCCTTAAGTAGTTGGTTATTCATATACTAATTAGTAGGGCCGGCCCAAAGCAAGTGCAACCAGCTCTAATGCATAAGGCCCCCAAATTTAACTCACATAGACTTTGCAAGACAATTTTAACTCATTCATAGCGTGACATACTTCATTTATAGCTTATTCTTCCTTTAGACATTTCAAATACTCAACGTGAAACTTTTCTTTCTTTTTCTCTATCTTTGTTCTCTTTGGATAAAACAATGGAAATCATTACAGTGGTATGCTGAGATTGATTTTTTTTAATTTTATTAATATCATTTTTGGTGAAGCTCTTTAGCATTTAGCTTTTTAATCAATTAATTTTCAAAATTGATTATAATGACTCATTGATTGCTACATAACTGTTCATGTTGTAGTTAGAATATCTTAAGGCGCCGTCTATGGTGCGCGAGGTGCCTAGGTCTCTCACGTGAGAGATCTTTTTTTCTTTTTTTTTTTGTTTTCAAATGAACAAGGGCCATTAGAATGAGATACACCATTGTTATCCTAAACCTCTCCACACCCAATAAATCACTTATTAATAATCTCTCCACAGCCAATAAAATCACTTATTAATACTTATTATATTTATTATAATTATTAATTTTTGTTTCATCTTCCCCAGTTTCGTTCTCAATTTTTCTTTAACAATCTTCTCAATTTCTCAAAACAATCTTTTCGTTTCGTCATTCCTTCCCGTTTCTTTCCAATTTCTCTTTTTTCATTTTTCTATTTTTAGCTTCTTATTTAGGGTTTTTTAGCTTCTGATTTCTTTCCAATTCAGTTTTCAAAGCTCGATTCGAAGATGGATGGTGGGGATGTTGATGGGCATGATGAAAATTTATGATGTAAGTGAAATTAATGGGTGGGAGTCTACCTGGTTCATTAATTTTTCTTTATTTTTTGTTAATTTCTTCAATCAAATTAATGGTTTCATGTTTCAATTTCAGTATGAAATTGGGAATTTGTGAACACAATAAAGAATCAAATTTGGTTTTTTTATGTGGAAAATGGTGTTTTTATCTTTTTAGGGACATGGGTTTCTTTTTTTTCCGGAACTTCATGAAAAGAGATCAGATGATCCTGAAAAGAGCAAGGTTGAGAGATCTATGTACTTAATCTTAGTGAATATTTTATTTGTTTGCAAGAAGTAACTGATTTATTACCCCAATCTTTCTACTCTTGTTACCTGTGTTGTCTGTCATGTTAGGCCTGTTTAAAATGTGTTTTATTTGATGTGTTTGCATAATGATTGTATAACATGTCTACTTGCTTCAAACACAATTGCTTTTAACTTGATAGCTGTCGCCTCGGTTTTTTTGTGGGATGCAAACTGACTCTTCTTTTATTTTTGAGTTGTGAAAATCAGAGAGTCGCCACCGACTTTTATTTTATCCAATTAAGGAAAGGTTTATAAAAGAAACAGAAAAAGACCTTAAAGAGATTTAGGGTTCGGGGGTAGGTTATACAAAGGGAAGGTGTTAGCACCCTTGGTATCCATGGTTATCCATGGGCTCTTAATTGCTTAGCTCACTTGTTTGAATCGTTTGCCTTGTTTTGAAATGCTTGTATGTGGTTTTAAATATTTTTGTAAAGAATTAACTTTGTAATGATCCTTGTGCGGATATATACAAAGTGTTTATCTTTCGAAAGATGTTTTGATGGTTTAAAAAAGATTTTTAACTTTGTAATGATCCTTGTTTGGATATATACAAAGTGTAGTCTTTTGAAAGTTTGTTTTAAAAAACAGTGATGTGGAAAAGCTTTTGTTGTTTTTGATTGAGCAAGCAATTAGGAGGTATACCCTAAGTTCATAAGGCCTTTTCCCATTTCTTTAGAAAGTTTTCTTTGACTGGATACAGAAGAAAAATTTAAACTTTCGCATTTGAAATAATATGATTGATTTTGAAAAGAGTAATAGAGGGATTACCCTAAGAGGTGCAAGTGTGATTGTGTTTTGTTTTCAGATATATTATCTTTGAGATTAGTGATCTAGCGCTTCAGTTATTATTCTTGTCATACACGCAATTTTATATGTACAGAAATTTAAAGTGCGGGAATGTAAAATGCGGAAAGTAAATCTACGCCATTACATCGATTGTGCGAGAAATGTAAACTACGCTATTTACATGAATTTGACAACCTATACACTTATCTATGAATTTAAATTGCAATAAGATAAAGGGAAAATATTTTTGGATTTTTGGATGGTTGATTTTAATTAAGATTAAGGCATAATTAATTTAATTAAAAGGTCAAAAATTAGAAATAAAATTTGAACCTAAAAATTAAGTCTAAAATATGTCCAAGTTGTTTGTTAATTAATTTTAAAATAAAATTAATTTTTTTTGTGATTTTTGAAATGATTTTGAAATTATTAAGTTAATTAACATATAATTATACAAATAATTATACACATAAATTAAACTTAAAGAGAAAAATATTCTAAATATGTACAAAATTATTTAATAAAAAGAAAATATTTTTTTCTGATTTTTTTGATAGGTTAAAAATTATTGAAATGGAAATATATGAATATATATTGATTAATTAGACAAAATATTTTAATTATTAAGAAAAATAAAATATTTTTGTGTCAAAAATTAATACAATATTTTATCAACCTAAAAATATTTTTTGCATATTTTTCTTATTTTAAAAACTATTTTTAAATAATTTTGCAAAGAAAATTAAATAAAATAGAAAAATAAATTAAAACTGTGATCCTGTGTGGTAGGCTGGTGTGTCCATGGTATGGTTGTGCGTTTTGGTGCGTTGGATGTGCTTTCAGATTGATCCAATGGCTGTAAAAGAGAGAGCACATGATATAATGGTGGAATTGATTGCACTGAATTCAAAGAGAATTCAAATCTCTGGCTGGGCCCACACGCGCCAAAACGAGCCAATGGAGAAGCAGGGACTGGCCACGCAGGCAGTCAACCTTTCAACGCTACTATTCATCTTCTTCTTCATGTTACCTGCGGATTTTGCTGCAGATTTAGCAGCCGATTTACCTGCGGATTTTTCTTCGTTTCTCCATGCTTCTTGGAACATACATAAACGTGAAAATAAATTAACAAGAACAACCCAGATCCACTAAATGGCATGTTGGGAGTTCATTGGTGGTGTTAGTTTTGACTGAAACCCCCTCCATCTATGAAAATGAGAGCTTCACATCCTTGAGATTCAAAAATGGCACACTATGTTTTAGGGTTTATGGCTCACATGTGATACGTTGGATCATCTCTAAATCATGGTAGGAACTCATAGAAACCATTAGATTACATTGAAAAGCATTAGAACATGAGATATTAAAATTGGAAATTTAATAGAATATGGAGATATTGTTATGCATGTTCTAAGTACAAACAATCGTGGCTATTGGTCTGAACCTGTTCTATACTAGCCCAGGAGAAGATTGAAGTGATTATTTGGGATTGATATGAGCTTATACAAAGAAAACGAAAATGTTGAAAGTATGTGATGTTTTTTGAGATTTTTATGAATTTCTTGGCTATCCTTTGGCTAATTTTCGTGTGTGTCTTGTTGCTGAAGTATTCCAAGCCTTTTATAAGCAATAGGAGTGCTGCAAACTTAAACTAACAAGCTTTGAGTGTCTTTGAACTTTTGAATTTTTTAATAATAAAAGGTTTGAATTTCTTGGACATGGCTCCAATTTTATTCACCCCTCTTGCCATAGGTCTTCTGTACCTCTATGCTGCAGAATTTGGATCAAACTTGGTGGCTCATGCTAAGGACAAAGCATCGAATCATTATCTTGAACCATTTCTTTTTTAATTTAACTTTAAATGAAATAAAATTAAATTAAAAAAGAAATAAAAAGGTCACGGGCCTAATGTTGGTCGTGGGAGGCCTTTAACATCATTAGAATCATGTTTGGATCATAAATGCTTGGCCTCTTTTGGAAAAAAAACAATTTTGATCATTGTTGGTTTCATGCATTTTCCCAAAAAATAGCCAACTTCAACAAGGCATAACTCCCTCAATTTTGATCATATGAAGGAGTTCTTGTACTTTTTAGAAACCTCAAGATGTCCTCTACAATCTACTTTGGAAGCTTTTTTGCATTTCGAGAAGTTATCTTGATGTTATGGGCTTTGACAAAAAACCACTTTTTGTTGACTTTGAAAATGACCTGTAATGTCTTGGCTCATATTTTCCAAATGGTAAACCTAAAGATCATGGGACCAATTTCATTTGAAATATAATTGAATTTCCTTCAAAATGAGCTTTGGTTGGAATTTTTCTGATGAACGAGGAGAGAGTTATGGCCGGTCAAAGTTCAGTTGACTTTTTAGGAGAAAACCCTAGTTTTGAAACTTGGGGTTTTGTCGATTTCTGAACTTTTCTTGATGAATTAAGATCAACCATTGATCAAATGATGAATCTTTTGACAAAATATGGATGTTGACAAAAAATTGCATTTTTGACTGTCTGTTGACTTTTCAGTCAAACTGGTCGTCTGTTGACTGTTTGAGCTGTTGACTGTGCGTTCGAGCGAATCGGAGTTTGAAAATTTGTTTGGTGGTACTTTGAGACATATGGAGATCCATGAAATCCATTTTGAGGTCTCAAAAACTTGTTCTCCTGAAAAAAACAAAAACCCTAGTTAGGGACTGTTTGTGTAGGAGATAGTTAGGCGTACCTGATTTTTATGCAGTGTTGAGTCTCTGCTGATCTTGTGATTATCAGAAGACTTCTAGAACAAAAATCTTGGAATTTTGAAATACAAAAGATTGATTTGATTGATGGTACAAACACGGAGAATCGTGCTGTCAGCGGGTTTGACTGCTAACTGGTTGTCTGGGCATTAACGTAATAGTTAAAGGGAAAACTTAACAGTTAAAGTTAATTTTTCCTTTTTGTTTTTGTTGTGTTAATGGTGAAAAATTATTTACATGATTTGTTGGAAAAACACAAACATAATAAATAAAAAATATATTGTACGTGAACGAAATTAGCGGTAATAATATTGAAAAGGATTTAATGACAGAAATAGAAATTTAACTAGCAATAAACACACATAATATTATCTTACTAATTAAACGACGGTACAACAGATAGTACAATATTTAATACTGACAGTACAAATATTACATAATATAACGAATAGTACGACAAATATAATGAATGGTACGTTATTTGAAAGCGAAAGATACGACAAACTTTAAGTATGACGATTAAAAATCCATGCTATAAACAACAATATATAGATGTACGGGAGTGCAAGCATCCCAAGTCCGCATTTTTCAAGATTATGCAGACAGAAAAAGGACATGATCACCACAAAAACAGTGATGACCACAAGAAAAAACGTATCCGCCCACTTTGCCATTTTTGCCGGGGAAGAAGAGAAAATAATTATGAGATAGTATGATAGAAATTTGGGAGATGAGTGAAATTTGATGTGAGATTTTATGGAAAAAATGAGGGGTATCTATAGAGTGAAAAGAGGGATGGAGACGTTGGGGAATGAAGTGATACCGTACAAAAAAGGAAAGTTTGAATGATAGTAGGTTTTGAAAAAAAGTGTATGGAATAAAGTTAGGATTTGATTTGAAAGAAAGAGATTTGAAAAGAAAGAAAGAGATTTGAAAACAATAATATAGTACAAAAATTAGTGGAAAACAAAACTAATAAATAATTTAATTGTTACCAGCACAATTTGAATCCCCGAACTCTGTACCTGCAAAAATTTAATTCTGTACCAATTGCGTCAGTATTATTTATCTAAAAATAAATCTCAAATAAACAGCGTGTGAAGTGATAAACAGTATTTGGCGTTTGTGTAAGAATAAATTCAACAGCGAACCCAAAATACCGTATAAAAAATATCCTAAAAACTGAGTATTCATAAAATCAGGATATTTATGAAAGAAAATCCAAGATTATATGAAACTCCCAATTTTTAGACAGAAGTCTATTGCCTTCTTTTTTTGAAAAAAGATGCGGGCAAATTTTGGGGTATAACAATAGCTATACAATATTTTTGCCTCTCTCTAGGCCACGTAACACCATGATTCATTCATTGAATCTGATAAATTTTTATATGCATATAGTGGAGATATGTCACCAACAATAGCATTTAAAATGAAGCTTGAGTATGTCTAATAACAGATATGGGCATATGCAGCATACTTGTCATTTACAAATAAGCATACTTTGAGTTAGATATGTACATGATTCTATGATTGCTCAAGTTTCCTGCTAATTATTATTTTAAATTTTGTCCAATCATCCTAGTCCGAAAAGATATGTTGAGGAATTCGCCGTCACCAAATATTTTGTTTCCTTCTGTCAAGAAAATCATTAGAGATGCATTTTGAACTGAGATTGAAATAAGATTTGGTTTTACCATTCCAATTTAATGACATATTTTTTATCGAATGAAATAGAACTGGTGTTTAAACCTCTAGATGTTGTGCTTATGATAATTAATCATAAGTTTTGGTTGCTCATTCGACTAAAATTTTTTTGCTCTTCATTGTTGTGGCTTTCAGGTGATAGATATTTGAAGCCGTGTATTATTCTTGAACCAGAAGTTACATTTCTACCTCGTGCAAAAGATGACGAATGTCTACGAATGAAGAGGCATGTAACTTAACTCGTAGACACATACTTCTCTGGCATAAGAAAAATGGCTCAGAGTTGTTCTCAGTAAGGGGAGAGGGAATCGATCCTGCTGCATAGGCAGCTGCAGAATACCTATCCAACTGATGATGAATTTGGCGTGCCATATACTAAGGAGAACCAACATTTGATGAATTCGTCAGACTTTAATTTTTTTTCTTTTACCAGTGAAACTCTACATTTCTTTGAAAATTGATTTCAATATTACTAAGATGTGTTGTTGTTAAATTAAACAAGTGTTGTTTTAACCTCACAAAAGTAATTACACCAATATCAGACTATCAGTACATACATAAATTTTGTACTGTCTTGCCAACCTCTTGCTTTTATCTTCAAACATGTAATTGGAGACTAGGACTAGAAGAAAAGGTTCACAAGGAATTCTCCAAAATGGAGATTTATAAATATTTTAATTCAATTTATATTACAGAATATGTGTAAACCGAAATAGAAAAAAGAGAGGGGTGATTTGGAAATGTTAGCCGCACAAAATAGGTGTACATGGGTGGACGATAATGGAATTTCTCCGGCACTGAAAAATCATGGCTCAATTATAATAGGAGTATCATGGCTCAATTGTAATAGAAGTATTGCGCTTCATGGCTGGCTTATTTGAGACAGGCTGTTTCACTTTGTTTACTAAAAACCTTCCATTTGGTACCCACATTTGTGTAGAGCTTTGCTGATATTGCCACCTGCATTACAGTAGCAAAATATCATCAGAATTTTAAGTTGGCAAAAAAGCTATCTTGAACTTAATTCATAAAGCAAGATTTCTACCATGATTTTCTAAATGAGCAAATAGAGGAATCACTTTGACTAAAGCCTTTTAAAAAAGATAGAATCTATACATCATAATTAGATTCAACGTTAGCTTCAACATAGCTTCACCAAATCTATATATCAAAAGGACAAGAGCTCCACCAAAGTAAAGCTTCAACATAGCTTCATCAGAAGCTGATGACGTAAAGACAAGGAGATAAATTCCTGTAAAAACCACTAAAATTTTCAACGTTAGCAATATAACCGAGTTATGACGAGCAGCATGCGGAGAATGCGTGTCTGATAAAGGTGGTTGGCGAAGAATCGAAAGTAATGCTGCGAACAAAGTGAGAAGAGGAACAAGCGCGTTTAGGAGAAGATAAAGCTGATCTAATGAGGAGTTTGTCGAATTTTCCGCTAGTGTATAAAGTGCTGCACTTACACCATTGAAACTCACAGTGAGTGATAATGCCAAGGGTCTGTTAACTGGAAAATTTTAAATGCAGAGAACAAAACATACTGTGTTGAACCAATATATGTTGCAGCCACTTAACAAACACAGAAGAAAAACCTGAAACATGAAAAGTAAATAAAAAAACTAGTTAACTTCACTATAATTTTCTTTATAATTCAGAAACTTTTATGAAAAATAGAATTAAGTACATGTGAATGTATCATTAACATTATCATTATTTTTTCTTGAGAATCTACCATTATAATTATTTTACAACTTGTTAATTTCCAAATTTCACCGCAGAATCATCAATGGCTTTTGAGGATAGTACAGTACATAGGCTAAGGTATCTTAAGCAATGAAGCAAAAGTACCAAGCAGAGCACACTAGAAGAATAACACGCTTTTAATCATTTAAACAAGTGAACATTACCATTTGAAATTGATAAATGGTAACATATATTCCCATTACTTGTTTTCCCATTGCATACTGGTATGTTTTCCAAAATCATGAATTTGAGAAGAAATTGGCATGCATAAGAAAAATTCCGCAGAAAAACTATATAAACGACATTTATATAGCAATTAAGAATAGAAAGAAAATATGTGGTGCCTACCTCAGGAACACCTCTGCCGTAAATATGTCGGGGATATCTTCGTTATAAATTTTTGGAATTAAATCTTTCTTCAATTGCCGAACACCTAAGGCCATTGTAGACACTAATAGGTGAAATTGTTCAGAGAGATACAGAGATAGCTCTTTGAAGGAGGGGGAGCTTTGAGAAATATAAGATAGAACAGAGAATGTGAGGATATCAAATTAGAGAGAAAATGAATGTGGAGACTGGTTTAGAAAATTCAGAAATTATCTTTTTTATATACTAATTTTTTTTCATCTAAGCTAAAAATAGGAGGGAAAGTTTTAGAATATAAGAGGTAATGTAAAAAAAATAGGTGGGAAAACTTTTAGCATCTACGAGGGAAAGAAAAATAAATGTGAAATTTATTTTCATCTAAAATTCCAATTTTTTTTAAATTCATTAAATTTATACAAAATATATATATATATATATATATATATATATATATATATATATATATATATATATATATATATATATATATATATATATATATATATATATATAGGGAGCGTATCCGGTGAGAACTGATATCTTTTATGAGAAACGAGAACTATCAATATCAACCATCAGATTTAATGAACACTTACGATTTAATAATTTCACATAAGGAGCATTTTATTGAATCTTTTCTATCGTGTTTAATATTTTCATAAAAATATAATCTTACCAAAAATATTTTTCAATATGCTATTTAATTTTACCATTAATATATAAAATTTAATTTTTCCCTCATATCTGCACAATTTTTTTTAAGTCTCTTGATCCTTTATATCTATTGCAAAATAAAATCATATTTTTTTATTGTTATGGAATTGTAATATTATTTATGTTACTAAAATATACATGTATGAAATATACAAATTTTTTTATATTATTATTTATTGTATTGTTAGGGAGTTCCAGATATTATTATTGATATAAAAAAAATCATATTTTATTTTTTTGAATTGTTAAATATTTTTTGGATATTTTAATTTGGTTGATTTCTTTATTTCCCAATTTTTTTTAACTTTACAAATTTTACAATGATGACTATTTTAAATAAGTTTTACTATTGTTATAATATTTTATTAATTGTGGCCTCCTTTTGATATTAAACTAGAAATTTTAATCTTATTATTTATTTAATTTTTTTTTCTAATATGAAATTATCATTCTTGCAAGTAGCATATTGAAAAATATTTTCATTCTTACAAGAATGATAATTTTATATTGAAAATAAATAAGTAAATAATAAGATTAAAATTTATAATTTGCCTATAGTTAAGAGGGATAATAATTATTAAAATATTATAACAATAATATAAATTATTAAAATAGTCACAATGGTAAAATTTGTAAAAATAAAAATTTCCAAACACGCAAATAAATAAATCAACAAAATTAAAATACTGGTAATACTTTTACATTTTTTAATATTTTAATAGAATATAAAGAATAAATTAAATGAAAATTTTTTTCTTATAAAAGAAATATTTTTAATCAAATAAAAATATAGATGATAAATCAATAATGTATTTTTATTTAGTAGAACTTGTTAAAATTATAATTTCCTAAATAAGTCATCTAAAGTAAAATATAGGTTATAATTTCAAATTTTTCAATATTTTTAATAAATGAATATATAGATGATAAATAAATAAAATTCTTAGTCAACAAAAATTAAATAAAGTTCTACACCTTAGACATGTCAGTTTTATCGTCATGTCTATTTTAATAAAATAAATTATATCAAAACTCCCTAACAATAAAAAAAAATATAGAGTATGATTTATTTTTTTATAATATATTTAAAGAATCAAGAGAGTTTAAAAAAAGTTCAAGATAACATGGAAAAATTAAAATTGATATGTTTTTGATATAAAATTAAATAGCATATAGAATAATATTTTTGGTAAGATTCAATTTTTATGAAAATTTTAAATATTAATAATAATAGAAAAAGATTCTATAAAGTATTCTTTATATGGAATTATTAAATCTTGAGCATTAATCAAATCAAATGGTTGATATCGATAGTTCTCATTTCTCACAAAAGATATCAGTTCTCACCGGATACGCTCCCATATCCGGTGAGAACTGATATCTTTTGTGAGAAATGAGAACTATCGATATCAACCATTTGATTTGATTAATGCTCAAGATTTAATAATTCCATATAAAGAATACTTTATAGAATCTTTTTCTATTATTATTAATATTTAAAATTTTCATAAAAATTGAATCTTACCAAAAATATTATTCTATATGCTATTTAATTTTATATCAAAAACATATCAATTTTAATTTTTCCATGTTATCTTGAACTTTTTTTAAACTCTCTTGATTCTTTAAATATATTATAAAAAAATAAATCATACTCTATATTTTTTTTTATTGTTAGGGAGTTTTGATATAATTTATTTTATTAAAATAGACATGACGATAAAACTGACATGTCTAAGGTGTAGAACTTTATTTAATTTTTGTTGACTAAGAATTTTATTTATTTATCATCTATATATTCATTTATTAAAAATATTGAAAAATTTGAAATTATAACCTATATTTTACTTTAGATGACTTATTTAGGAAATTATAATTTTAACAAGTTCTACTAAATAAAAATACATTATTGATTTATCATCTATATTTTTATTTGATTAAAAATATTTCTTTTATAAGAAAAAAATTTTCATTTAATTTATTCTTTATATTCTATTAAAATATTAAAAAATGTAAAAGTATTACCAGTATTTTAATTTTGTTGATTTATTTATTTGCGTGTTTGGAAATTTTTATTTTTACAAATTTTACCATTGTGACTATTTTAATAATTTATATTATTGTTATAATATTTTAATAATTATTATCCCTCTTAACTATAGGCAAATTATAAATTTTAATCTTATTATTTACTTATTTATTTTCAATATAAAATTATCATTCTTGTAAGAATGAAAATATTTTTCAATATGCTACTTGCAAGAATGATAATTTCATATTAGAAAAAAAAATTAAATAAATAATAAGATTAAAATTTCTAGTTTAATATCAAAAGGAGGCCACAATTAATAAAATATTATAACAATAGTAAAACTTATTTAAAATAGTCATCATTGTAAAATTTGTAAAGTTAAAAAAAATTGGGAAATAAAGAAATCAACCAAATTAAAATATCCAAAAAATATTTAACAATTCAAAAAAATAAAATATGATTTTTTTTATATCAATAATAATATCTGGAACTCCCTAACAATACAATAAATAATAATATAAAAAAATTTGTATATTTCATACATGTATATTTTAGTAACATAAATAATATTACAATTCCATAACAATAAAAAAATATGATTTTATTTTGCAATAGATATAAAGGATCAAGAGACTTAAAAAAAATTGTGCAGATATGAGGGAAAAATTAAATTTTATATATTAATGGTAAAATTAAATAGCATATTGAAAAATATTTTTGGTAAGATTATATTTTTATGAAAATATTAAACACGATAGAAAAGATTCAATAAAATGCTCCTTATGTGAAATTATTAAATCGTAAGTGTTCATTAAATCTGATGGTTGATATTGATAGTTCTCGTTTCTCATAAAAGATATCAGTTCTCACCGGATACGCTCCCTATATCAGTTCTCCCTATATATATATATATATATATATATATATATATATATATATATATATATATATATGAGGAGGGATCAAATTACACCCGAAAAGTTACACCACGAGTTACACTCATTCAATAACTACATTTTGAATTAATATTTTTTAAATTCAACCGTTGGATTGAAACATAATATCATATAGATCATACCTATAAAGTTTGAGCTTAATCTATAATGATTTACTATGTCATTTAATTACATCAAAATTAACATTATATGAAAGCTCATTTTGACGTTAATCTTTGGATATCATGATCATATAGTAAATCATTATAGATTAAGCTCAAACTTTATAGGTATGATCTATATGATATTATGTTTCAATCCAACGGTTGAATTTAAAAAATATTAATTCGAAATGTAGTTTTTGAACGAGTGTAACTCGTGGTGTAACTCTTCGGGTGTAATTTGATCCCTCCTCTATATATATATATATATATATATATATATATATATATATATATATGCATATTGTTTTTAAAGAAAATTTTAAATAAACTGTCAAATAAATAATATCTCAATTGAAATGTATTTTTATCAAAAATAATTGTCACTTTAAAATATCAATAATGAAATATTAATTTATTTTTTCTTTAAAATGTTAATATTACTTTCGAGAAAATTCAAATATGATCTTTTATGCATAGTCGAATGTCTTCTATGCATCCCTAACATGGGTCACACAAAGTCGATCATCATCAGTTGACTATCTATAATGGTTCACACATAGTCGACCATCATCAGTTGGCTGTCTGACATGGTACACACATAGTCGACCATCGTCAGTGCATCTCTGACATTGTTCACACATAGTGGACCTTCATCAACGATTGTCTGACATAGTTCACACATAGTTGACCATCATCTGTCCATCTGTAATATGGTTCACACATAGTTGACCGTCATTTGTTGGATGTCTGACATCGTTCACACATAGTCGACCATCATCAATGGATTCTCTGACATGGTTCACACATAGTTGACCATCATCAGTGCATCCATCTCATAGTTCACCCATAGTCAAACATCATCAGTTTATCCATGACATGGTTGACACATAATTTATCATTATCAGTGCATCCTTGACATGGTTCACACAAAGTTGAACATCATCAGTTTACTGTCTAACATGGTTCACACATAGTTCATCATCATTAGTGCATCCTTGACATGGTTTTCACATAGTTGACCATCATCAGTAGACTGTCTTACATGGTTTACACAAGGTTGACCATCATCAGTGCATCTGTAACATTATTCACACATAGTCGGGCGTCATCAATTGACTATTTAACATGGTTCACGCATAGTTGGACATCTTCAATTGACGGTGTGACATGGTTCACACTTAGTCGACCATCAGTAAAGCATCCCTGACATTGTTCACACATAGTTGGACATCATCAGTTGACTGTCTGACATGATTCACACATAGTCGACAATCAGTAAAGCATCCCTGACATTGTTCACACAAAGATGGACATCATCATTTGACTGTCATACATGATTTACACATAGTTGGACGTAATCAATTGACTGTCTAGCATGGTTCACACATATTCGACCATCATCAGATGACTATCTGACATGGATCACACATAGTCGATCATCTTAAATGCATCCCTGACATGGTTCACACATAGTCGACCATCATCAGTTGACTATCTGACATGGATCACATATAGTTGACCATCTTGAATGCCTCATTGACATGGTTCACATATAGTTGTCAATCATCATTTGACTATCTTCCATGGTCCACACATTGTTTAACATCCTAAATGCATCCACGACATGGTTCATACATTGTTGACCATCATCAGTTGGCTATCTTTCATGGTTCAGACACAATTAAACATCTTCATTGCATCCCTAACATGGTTCACACATAGTCGAACATCATCAATTGAATACCTGACATGGTTCACATATAGTTGACCATTATCAGATGACTATCTTACATGGTTTACACATTGTTGAACATTATCAATTGACTATCCTCTATGGTTCACACATAGTAGACCATCATCAATTGACTCCCTAACATGGTTCAAATATAGTTGACCATCATCAGTGCATCCCTGACATGGTTCACACATAGTCGAACATCATTAGTTAACTCCTTGACATGGTTCACACACATTTGACTTTCTTCAAAGCATCCTTGACATAGTTTACACATAGTTAACCATCATCATATACATCTCGGACATGATTCATGTAACACCCTTCTAAACCCCGCGACAATTTAAATAAATATATCAGAGTAAAAACATATACACAAGGGTGCCACAATTATTTAAAATAATTAAATCAACTATGGTCAAGTCATGCTTCATTAGGAAACGATTTACCAAAAACACAATTATGTTTATCATAGCGGAATAAGAAACATCATCAACATAACCAAATGGAAACATAATCCAACACCAAATAAAATAGAGAATTCTCATAAATCTCTATAACTATCATTCCCTAGTGTTACAAGATCAGAGCATGACCGACACGACCCAACATAAACGGATAAACTCTACGAGTCATCCTCACTGAGCACTAATGCTGCTACTCCTCAATCTGAAAATGACAACATGTAAAGGTGAGTCTCATTCTCAGTAAATATTATGCAATTCATAAGCAACAAGCATCATAATATACCGTTCACCCAATCATACATATTCAGATTCACATATATTATTCATCAAATCACACAATAATAGATTACGACACAAATCACAGAAATCCATACAATCATGTTATGACAAAATGCATATGACACAACTGACACTATGCATATGGTACCAAAATTCATGAATCACATTCACAGGACTTCTCTCCACGATATTGCCCTTCAAATCGCTCACACCCCACATGGGCACACGATTAACCTCATCGCTCACACCCCCATGGGCACACGATGACTGCTTACTAATCTCCGCACAATGGGAATTAGCCACCAACGATCCACTCATCAACGGGATCCATCATCAAAAGCATATGAATGAATGAAACACACATAACATACTTAAAACATCACCGAATCACGATGAACAACTCATCTCAACACCACATCACCGAATAAGTATGTACATGTTTTCAACATCATTCAAATAGCCATGCATTCATCACAATCACAATATTAATCACAACCAATTCATCATCACATCAAACACATTGTCACACCTATCTCATATGCACACAATGTTCAATTCTCATCAAGTAATTAAATCGAGTTTTAAAGAAATAAAGTTGGCAACCGCCCATATTCGTCATTCATCATATAAAACATTCAATTACTTGCACAACGCCCAAAACGGCACTAAGAAATGATTCACGGATCAAAAGATACGTCATTTTACAGTTTTAGAAAAATTCACACACAGCAAGGTTCGCTCAGCGACGCAAGGCAGAAGCGAATCCTTCAGACCTCCGCTTAGCGGACCTCTAGCGACGTCCAACAGAAGCGAACTACGTTGGGACCTCCGCTCAGCGGACCCCCTCCGCTCAGCGGACCTGTGATTTCAGCAATTCTCAAGTCTGCGACAGACCCTGCGATTTCACCCAATTCCAGTCCAAAATCGACCCCAAACATCACATACAGGCATATAATCATCATACATTCAATTATACACCACAAAACATCATTTAAACTCATTATTAACCAAAAGTTCACACAATCATCATCAATTCAATCCAAATTAGAACACCCTAACCTAACAATCCCAATGTCTAATTGAATCAAACCATACATCAATCTACCTATTACCTAAGACCACATAAGAGATACTAAAAGGAAGAGTCCCCCCTTACCTCGATGAATCTCTTGAATGCTCTCCTTCCGGTTTCACGTTCTTGCCTCTTTCTCTTTTCTTGCCCTTTTCACGTGTTCTTCCTTTCTCCCCAAATGGTTCCTTTTCTTATTTTATGAAAATAAAATAAAATATCACAACTTAGTAAAAGGCCTAACCAATTAGCACCCCTCTTTTACTAACATCACACCATAAGCCCAATAGCTCTATTCCATCATTTTCCAATTATATCCAAATAAAATACTAAAATTCCAATTATTTAATTTAAATCCAAATTAAATTAATAAACTGAAATTATGGGTGTTACAATTCACACATAGTTGATCATCATCTTATTCATCTCTTACATGGTTTACATGTAGTTGACCACCATCCTATGAATCTTTGACATAGTTCACAAATAGTCGACCATCTTCAATTCATCCATGACATTGATCACGCATAGTTTACCATCATCAATTGATTATCTTCCAAGGTTAACACATAGTCGAACATCATCACTTCATCCCTGACATGGTTCTAACATAAATGACCATCATCAATGCATCCCTCACATGGTTTACACATAGTAGGACATAATCAGGTAACTGTATAACATTGTTCACACATAGTTGACCATCATCAGTGCATCCCTGACATAGTTCACACATGGTCTGACGATGTTTAGTGCATCCCTAAAACGATTCACACATATTCAAACATCATCAGTTGACAATTTGACATGGTTCACACATAGTTGACCGTCATCAGTGCATCCCTGACATGGTTCAGACGTAGTTTACCATCATCTGTGCATCCCTGACATGGTTCACTCATAGTCGAGCATCATCAGTTAACTGTCTAACATGGTTCACACATAGTTGATCGTCATCAGTGCATTCCTTACATGGTTCGCACATAGTTGACTATCATTTGTGCATTCTTGACATGGTTCACACATAGTCAGACATCATTCGTTGACAATTTGACATGGTTCACACATAGCTGACCGTCATCAGTGCATCCTTGATATGGTTCACACATAGTTGACCATCATCCTATGGATCTATGACACAGTTCACACATAGCTAACCATATTCTATGCATCTCTGACATAGTTCGCACATAGTTGATTATCTTCACCAAATCTCTAACATAGTTGGACATCATCAGTTAACTGTCTGACATGGTTCACCCATAGTTGACCATGTTCAGTTCATCCCTGAAATGGTTCACACATAGTTAACCATCATTAGTTGACTATCTTCCATGGTTTACACATAGTTGACGATGTTTAGTGCATCCCTGACGTGGTTCACACATAGTTAACCATCACCAGTTGACTGTCTCACATTGTTCACACATGGTTGATCATCATCTTATTAATCTCTTACATGGTTTACACATGGTTGACAATCATCAGTGGACTATCTTCTAAGGTTAACACATAGTCGACCATTAGTTGACTATCCCTGACATAGTTCAGACATAGTCGACTATCATCAGTTGACTATCTTTCATGGTTCACACATAGTTAACCATCTTCAATGCATCCCTGACATGTATCACACATAGTTGACCATCATCAGTTGACTATCTTCTAAGGTTAACACATAGTCGACCATCTTGAATTCATCCCTGACATGGTTCAAACATGGTTGACCACATTAAATGCATTCCTCACATGGTTCATACATAGTAAGACATCATCTGATAACTGTCTAACATTGTTCAGACATAGTTGACCATCATCTGGCGATGTTTAGTGCATCCCTGAAATGTTTCACACATAGTCGGATATTATCAGTTGACAATTTTACATGGTTCACATATAGTTTACCATCATCAGGGCATCCCTGACATGGTTCACATATAGTTGACCATCATCAGTGCATCCCTGACATGGTTCACACATAGTCGAGTACCATGAATTGACTGTCTGGCATGGTTCACACATAGTTGACCATCATCAGTGCATTCATGACATGATTCACACATAGTTGACCATCATCGGTGCATTCTTGACATGGTTCACACATAGTCGGACATCATCAATACATCCCTAACATGTTTCACACATAGATGGACATCGTCAATTGACAACTTGAAATGGTTCACACATAGTTAACCATCGTCAGTGTTTCCCTAATATGGTTCACACATAGTTGACCATCATCAGTGCATCCCTGACATGGTTCACATATAGATGGACATCATCAGTTGACTCCCTGACATTGTCACACATATTTGACCATCATCAGTGCATCCTTAAAGTGGTTCACACATTTTCGATCATCATCAATGCATCCCTGACATGGTTCATACAGTTGGACATCATCAGTTGACTCCTTAACATGGCTCACACATAATCGACCATCATCAGTTGACTCTCTGGCATGGTTCACACATAGTTAACCATCATCAATTCATCTGTAACATGTTTCACACATAGTCGACCGTCATCAGTTGACTCCCTATCATGGTTCACACATAGTATACCATCATCAATTCATCTATAACATGCTTCACACATATTTGACCATCATTAGTTCATCTGCAACATGCTTCACAAGTAATCGACTATCATCAGTTGACTCCCAGACATGGTTCTCACATAGTTGACCATCATCAGTTCATATGTAACATGCTTCACACATAGTCGACCATCATCAGTTGACTCCCTGACATGGTTCACACATAGTTGATCATCATCAGTTGACTATCTTCCAAGGTTAACACACAGTCGACGATCTTCAATGCATCCTTGACATAGTTCAATTATAGCCGACTATCATCAGTTGACTATCTTTCATGGTTCACACATAGTTGACCATCTTCAGTGCATCTCTGACATGTATCACACATAGTTGACCATTGTCAGTTGTCTATTTTATGTAGTTCACACATAGTTAACCATCATCAGTTAACTGTCTCACATTATTCACTCATAGTCAACCGTTATCAGTTGACTCCCTGACATGGTTCATATATAGTTGACCATCATCAGTGCATCACTGACATGGTTCACACATAGTCGAACATCGTTAGTTAACTCCCTAACATGGTTCACATACATTTGACTTTCTTCAATGCATCCTTGACATAGTTCACACATAGTTAACCATCATCATATGCATCTCTAACATGATTCACACATAGTTGATCATCATCTTATTCATCTCTTACATGTTTTACACATAGTTGACCATCATCCTATGGATCTTTAACATAGTTCACAAATAGTCGACCATCTTCAATTCATTCCTAACATGGATCACACATAGTTGACCATCATCAATTGATTATATTCCAAGGTTAACACACAGTTGAACATCTTCAATGCATCCCTGACATGGTACACACATAGTTGACCATCATCAGTTGGCTATCTTCCAAGGTTAACACATAGTCGATCATCTTCAATGCATCCTTGACATAGTTCAAACATAGTCGACTATCATCAGTTGATTGTCTTTCATGGTTCACACATAGTTTGCCATCTTCAATGTATCCCTAACATGTCTCACACATATTTGACCATCATTAGTTGACTATCTTTTAAGGTTAACACATAGTCGACCATCTTGAATGCATCCCTAACATGGTTCACACATAGTTGACAATTATCCGTTGTCTATCTTCCATGGTTCACACATAGTTGACCATCTTCAATGTATCCTTGACATTGTTCACATATAGTCGACCATCATCAATGCATCCTTGACATGGTTCAACATAGTCGACGATCGTCAGTGGATTATCTAACATGATTCACACATAGATGACCATCTACAATGCATCCCTGACATGGTTCACACATAGTCGGACATCATCAGTTGACTATCTTCCATAGTTCACACATAGTTGACCATCATCAATGCATCACTCACATGGTTCACGCATAGTCGGACATTATCAGTTGACAATTTGACATGGCTCACACATAGTTTACCATCATCAGTGCATCCCTGACATGATTCACACATAGTTGACCATCATCAGTGTATCACTGACATGGCTCACTCATAGTCGAGCATCATCAGTTAACTGTCTGACATGGTTCACACATAGTTGACCATCATCAGTGCATTCCTGACATGGTTCACACATAGTTGACCATCATCAGTGCATTCTTGACATGGTTCACACATAGTCGGACATCATCAGTTGACAATTTAACATGGTTCACACATAATCAACCATCATTAAAGCATCCCTGACATTGTTCACACATAGTAGAACATCATCAGTTGACTATCTGATATTGTCACCCATAGTTTGACATCATCAGTTGACTGTCCGACATGGTTCACACATAGTTGGACAAAATCAATTGACTGTTTGTCATGGTTCACACATAGTTGACAATCATCAGTGCATCCCTGACCTGGTCCACACATAGTTGACCATCACCAGTGCATCCCTGACATGGTTCACCCATAGTCGGACATCATCAGTTGACTGTCTGACATGGTTCACACATAGTCGACCATCATTAAGCATCCCCGACATTGTTCACACATAGTTGGACATTATCAGTTGACTTTCTGACATGGTTCACAATATAATTGGACATAATCAGTTGAGTGCCTGACATGGTTCACACATAGTTAAACCATCATCAATGAATCTCTAACATGGTTCACACATAGTCGGAAATCATCAGTCGACTGTCTGACATGATTCGCACATAGTTGACCATCATCAATGTATTTCTGATGTAGTTCACACATAGTCGGACATCATCGACTGTCTGACACTGTTCACACATAATTGACCATCATCAATGCATCCCTAATATTTGTTTTTAAAACATTATTTTTTAAATTATAAAAAAAGTGACATTTTTAATTTAATTAATAAATAACGTAAAAATTTAATTTTTTTATAGTAAAAAAAACTGCATATTTAAGAAAAAGTAAAAATAAATGATTATTATTGTTTGATTTATTATTCAAATAATTATACTTTTTATGATGTTGAGCCGGCCCCATGCAAGAAACAAACTCTACACCATAAAATTCTAAATTTTAGGAGACCCAAAATTTTAAAGGATCCAATATTTTTATAAATATTAATAGAAATAAATAATGTTATAATAAAAATTTAAGTTAAAAAATGACATGACAAAAACTCAATATATAAAAAAAAAGAAAAGAGATTGATCAAAAAGTCAAAATAATAATTATTAATTATATTTTTAATACATGTTTTTTAATTATTAAAATTATGATATTTTTTTAAATTTAGATCATTTTTAAAATTAGAAAATGCCTTCGAATTGATTGAACAGTACTGCTAATCAGGGGTTCACCTACTATTATTATTATTATTATTATTATTATTATTATTTGGTAATTGGGGTTCACCTATTGATTAATGATTCACATCTGAATATTATGCATTTGTTAGAAGAAACTTGATATCTCTAAAGAGTAAAACACAAATGTAACCGAAAATTCCAATAATGAGGCAAAAAAAAAAAATAGAACCATGACACTAGTATCACGTGAAATTATTTGATTGAATGAATTGCTCAAAGACTTACATAATTAAAAGAGTGAAGATCAATAATACTAATCTAGGATAACCGAATTGCAATTCATATTTCCTCATATAATAGAATTCACGTAATGATATTTAAACCTACGGTTTTGTCACAAGAACAAACCCTTAAATTTTAAAATAAACTTATTTTTGTTTAATAATATATTTATTATTGAATTAATAATAAATACACTATTAGATTTATTGATTTTTTTTATATTATTAAACTTTAGTGCATCAATATAAAAATATTGATTCCTATTTTTAACATTTGATTAAACATGTGCAACGACGTGTTTCTTGCACCAGATCTTGACAATTACATTGATGAACCATGCGACTTGCTCCATAGGTGTCATTGAGTTCGTCCCAACACGATCGAGAAGAATCACTGCACTTTCCAGGCACGGTCAAACTTTCAGGACAAAAAGGGCCAGGGCCAACTTCATCTACATCTACAACGTTAAGGAAAACAAAAATATGTCAAAATCACTTAACTAATTTAATTTAGAATTTTGAAATAATTAGGAAAAATATTTAAAATTACAATATTTATAACGATAATAACATTAAGTTATGAAAAGCTTACCAATAGGACCTCTAGGTGTAGGAGATCCGTAAGTGTGACTCAAAAGAGCAAACAAAACAAACACCATTAGAGACATGCTTCTTAGCTTCATCATGATATATGCTTCAATAAACCAAAACAAAAAATACTTCTAAAACAGACAATATCAACTAAGAGAATACAAGACATATATATATATATATATATATATATATATATATATATATATATATATATATATATATATATATATATATATATATATATATATATATATATTATTTTTTTCAATCTATTATAATTATTAGATTATATAAAACGAAATTTGTGATTTCAAATTGTATCTTACTTAAAATAAACAGAACCAACAATAATACTCAATTTCTTATTTTAAAATGTCAATATTAATTAGAGAATCTATTTAATAAAGTCAATCAATTCTTTCAATATGACACTATTGATCAAATATATTTTAAAAATATTTTAATATAATAAACTCTCATGATTTTTTTAAAAAGAATTTCTCAATAATAATTTTATGAAATCTATTCAAAAATACTTTAAATTATAATAATATTTTAAAATATTAAAAATAAGACAAAAAATATATATAAAAATTTAAATCAAATTATAATGAGAATTAATTTAAAATATTTTTCTTAGGAGTTTTAAAAATCATGAAAATAATTATTTTAAACTTTTGTAGATAATCAAGTATAATTGTTTTAATAAAATATTTAGTTAATCAATTATAATTTGATGTTTTAATATAATTATTTTAAAACTTAATTACTATGAGAAACGGCAATAATCAATTATAATTATTAGATTATATAAAATGAAATTTGTAGTTCAAATATTTGAAGAAACTTTCTAATAAAATTAGATAATTCTTTTAATATGACTCTTATAATATTTATCTATTAATGATTCTTTTTTTAAATAATTATTTTAATGATTTTTAAAATTTTAATATCTCAAAAAAGAAACTATTTTTTATTAAGAAGAATAGTGAAAAATATTTAAGAATTTGATTTTTTAAAATATTAAAATGAATAGTCTAAAAAGTTATTTAATAACCTTTAAATTAAAATAAAATTAAAGATTATAAAGGAGTGTAACTATTAGTGTAACTTAATGCTGTAATTTGATTCTTCCTCGTATATGATTTCAAATTACACTTATAAATCACACCAAAAATTACACTCTCTATTAATCCTTGTTTTTTTTAATCTAATGATTATCATATCATTTTTATTAAAATAGTTTCATCTTATTTTGGTAATAAATAAATTCTATTTTATCAAATCATAATATCTTACTTTTATAAAACAAAATAGTCTTTTCTCACTTTTCTTTAACAGCTCGCGTAATTTTTTAATTTTTTTTTAAAAATGTGATTCAAAATATTATTTTTTAAAAATTATGATTCTACATAAAAAATAGTTTTTATTTAAAAAATTGCACTTTTTAAAATTAAATTATATTCTACTAACTTAAAATGATTAATAAAACTGATTCATTTTTATAAATTATTAAATAATACAAAAATTATTTATAAAAAATTAATTATAAATAAAGAGTATATAAGAAATTTTGAAATGAGAGAAATCTTATCAATTTCATTATTTTTCAATTTACAAATTAATTATTATAAGCTCATTACTCCGAATTTTATTTTTATTTTTTACGTAGATTTCAATATAATTTTCTATTCTATCTAAAATTCTATAAAATTGTATAGTTTAATTTAAGGGAATTAAAAATGATCTATTAAAATAAAAGAAAATATAATTAAAATGATCTATTCATTTAAACTAAAATATTTTTTTTTACTAAAAGTGAAAGATTATTAAATCAAAATATTTTTCTCTAATATTTGTTTACAACTCTCATAATTAATGTGATTCTTATTAACTTTTTTTCTTAATGAATTATTTTTTTAATATTTTAATAACAAATTTTTTATAAACATTTGTTTCCTAAATATTTTGAATAAATTTTACAATTTAATATAATATTTTATTTCAATAACTCATTTTCCATTCTATTAAATTAAACCATATATTTTATAGAATTTTAGATAGAGTAATAAATTATATTAATATTTATATAAAAAAATTATGAGTAATGAGTTTATAATAATGAATTTGTACATTGAAAAATAATGAAATTGATAAGTTTTCTTTATTTTAAAATATTATTAAAAAAATTTCATTTAATATATTTAAAAGTTATTTTAAATTCACAACTTTATTCTTATGTACTTATTATTTAATATTTAATTATGTATACACATTTTTATCGCTATTTTGTAATAAGAAAATTTATTTCTCTGATTATGTTATGCATAATAATAATAATAATAATAATAATAATAATAATAATAAAACTCTTTTTTATTAAACTAATTATAATATTTTATCATATTTATTCAAAATTTACCAAAAAATATGCCGCAACAAATTATTAACTATAATAATAATAATAGTAATAATAATGAAATATTATTTTACTTTATTTTATTTTATATTTTTTTATAGATTTTTCTACATATAATTAACAAATTTTTAATTTAAAAATATTTTTTAACATAGTATAATCATCTCAATAAATGGTATAAATAAATTTAAAAAATTTTCAATATTACTTTGATCCTATTTCTTAAATATTTTTATTTAAATTTTAATTAACTAATATATAAAATTAATTTTAATTTAAATTTAATATTTATGGAATAAGATCAAAGTTATATTAATAAATTTTTAAATATATTTATACCATTTATTGAGATTTTTATACTTAATGAAAAATATTTATAATTAAAGTTTTATGAGATTGTAGTTAGAAAAAATTAAAAAAGTAAGTATTGTATTTAAAAAATATTAATTATAAATATATAATAATTTATTGAAAAATTAAAAAATTATTTTATTTGTTGGAATTTTTTTTTGAATAATAGAGACTTTATTAATTCAAAAAATATATGAAAGTACAAAGCGATCGCTTGGATCCAGTTCACTCAAAAGACAAAAGAAAACAAAAAGTAACTACAGCATCATCAGATTCACAATGAAATCCTTTATTTTCTTACTATACCAACCTCAATAGATCATCATTTCTAGAATCGTGTTAACTATCTTTGTATTATCCACACTATTACCATAACATATGTCGTTACGGTATTTCCACACATCATAAATTATTTCAGCCACAACCAATTTCTATAGTCTACCTTGTTTACTCTTCCCACGAGTGGATGCAAGAACCCACTCTAGCTCCTCATTCCACTCTTTTGGTTATCTCTTCACTTGAATCCAATCAAGAATTTTGGGTCAAATAATATTGAGCTCAATGCACCCAAATAATAAATGGTTCAGAGTTTCCTCCTCATTACAAAAACAACACCGGCTATCATCAATCATTACAAACAGGCCTAATTCGAAATACTAATAACCATAGTATTTCAACACCCACATACTAGAACATACTTCAACAACAGTATGTAGGTCTTCGACACATTCTATATCGAAATAAGAAGCTACTCTTCGACCCACTAGAGTTCGATTCAATTCTCACAAGTTACTTGAAAGGAAATAATGACATAATTTATATCTCATCTTTCTTAGGCCCGACTAGAAGGATAATAGGACTAGAGATGGCCTCAGTTGATTTAAACATGGATTATTTCTTTGACGAAGTGATGAGCTTTTGCTTTGTTTTATCATCAAGTTCGGCCCGACGTGTCTTCGACGCAACTGTTCTGTCTCGGTCAAAGACCCGAGATCCATTTCTCTATGTCGGCCAAAGGCCCATTATCTAACCTTTTCATCAAGCCCAATTTATTGGCAACATGTGAAGCGAGATGTTCTGCTGAGGTGTGTGACATCTTGTCTCTATGTGATCAAAACACTTTAGTATAATGCAACATGTTAAGCATAATGCCCTACAGAATATGAGACATCTTGTCTCTCTCTGGGTTGCTTCGCGCACAAGATTGCTTGAAGTTATTCTCATGCACTTTTGATTTGTTTCCTATTAGATTGAGTTTGTACATTTCTGGATTAAGGAAAGATTTAATCTCATTCAAATTTAGAAAGATTGAATTTTTACTTTTTAGAGTTTCAGATTTATTTAAGACTTTATCATATCAATCAAGATTTAGGGTCAACCATTATTGAAGATTAAATTTGTGATTTTGAATGTTCAACCACTTTCAAGAGCTAAACCCTATTAGGCTTTAGAGCTTGAATTTTGTTTCTATTTAAGGAGTCATTATCCTTTTTGAAAATTCGTACCTTGCACTTCTAAGATTAGTGTGTTGTATTGTTCTTAAGTCTTTTGTTTGTTTGTGTAATACTTTATTCCTCCGTCTTAATTCTAAGTTAGAAAAATATAATATTTAAGTTATAATATAATTTCATCATTCAAATAATTTTGTAACTGTCGAAACACTTGGGAGAGTGTTTGTATGAAAGTTAGATGGGTATCAAATTCAGGGGGGGCCTGGATCGAAGTTCACGGGTAGTATTAGGAAAAGAGGAATTGAACTAGAAGAGTTCAAATCAGGCCAATTTGTACTTCTGACTATTGAGAGTGAATTTAATTTCACTGGGTTAACACATCCCAAAGGTAGTAGGTTTTCCATCGAACTGGGTTACTAACTAATGTGTTATTTATGTTCCACCTTTATTTTTCCTGTCGCATATTATACTAGCCATACACATTGTTCCAACATTGTGTCTGATATCTTGTTATTCATACAACATAATTTAAATTTGCATGAGAGCATGCATCTTATTCTGATTGGATGAGCTCCAAGGATTCTATATATTTTCTTCATAATTTACAAGGCTAAAGAAGGAGAATATGTAAACCGGCCACCTATTCTTGATGGCACGGACTATGGGAAAACTTGCATGATTTTCTTTCTTAAGCATATGGATAATAAAACTAGGAAAGCATTCATAAATGGATGAACACCTCCAAAGATTACAATTGAAGATGGAATTGAATCTTTGAAGCCTTAGAATGACTGGTTGAAAGAAGAAGATTAAGAAACACGTGGTAAGTCTCGTGCCCTCAACGAAATTTACAATGGAGTTGACAAGAATATCTTTAGACCCATAAACATTTCTTTTGGCATCAAGAAACTTGGGAAACTCTCCTAACTTTACATAAAGGATCCTCCAAGGTTCGCATGTCAAGACTTTAACTCCTCACAATAAAATTTGAAAATTTAAGGATGAAATAGGGTGAAACTAATGCTGAATTTAATGTTCGTTTCTATGACATTGCTAATAGCTTATTTTCCCTTTGTGTGAAAATATCTTTTGAGAAGCTGGGTAGAAAAATCTCAGTTATCTTTCTATGAGGGTTCATATGAATGTCATATCCATGTAAGTACTATCTAATTGACAACTTAATTGGTTCTCTACTCACCTTTAAAATTGAAGATGTTTTTCATGTTGGCTGCATTTGTGGTAAAACATACCCGAGTATTTAATGAATGATGTCATGACATGTTTGATATTGTGTTATGCAGGCTGAATATGTGTTAAGCTAATACAGGTTCTGTAGTGAATGTCATGAGCGATGTCATGACATCCTTGTGTGACAGCAGGAGCTGTTATATTTTATTAATTGTGTTTCCTGATTTCTCTCAATCTACAATTTAGGAAACCTTTTATTGTGTGCTGAATATTTCGTCCAGAAGATTTCGCTGAAAGCACATACTGTAACAACCAGATGGTGTGTAAATTAGGTTAACTTGGTTAACCCTAATGTGTTTCTAAAAAAGCCCAAGGCCCAAGAGCTGCATATAAAAAGTCTGCAATCCTAATTTGGAATGCAGAGAGAGTAGATTGTTAATTGTGAAGAACCATAGTTCTGTAGATGTCTCTTGTACTCCAAGCAATTGTCTTTGATGATTATGTTGGAATAGGTTGTGTTGGAATAGGTTGTGTTTGTTAATTGTCACTCTAAGATTTTAAGCACGAGTGTGTGTCTCTTGATTGAAGCTTATAAGCAGATCAAGGTGTGTTTTTGAAGTGTGTCTTCTCTCTGAATTTGTTTAATGTGTATTTGTAATCACTGTTGTGATTGAAGGGGGGGGGGGGGTGAGTGGAGATACTTAGGTCTAGGAATAGATTGGAATTATATTGGGTAGGTTTTAAGTGAGGAGTTGTAAACGAGGGAGTTTAACTCCGAATTAATTCTGCTTATATTGGATTCCCTCTCTGGCTTGATAGCCCCCAGAGTAGGTATTGTTGTATACCGGACTGGGTAAACAATCTTGTGTGTTCTTTATTATTTTTATTTGTTTCTGTTTTAATGTTTTGTGTTGTGTGATTATGGATGTCATAACATCCAGTAAGACATCCAACGTGAGTTACTAGAATTTTCAATTAGCATCAGAGCAGGCACTCTGCCTGTTTACATCTGGGTGAGATCTAGGCACAACAAAATTCTGGTACTATGGAGAAGGAATAGTTAGTCTTTGGGAATAGACCATCCATCCCGGATGGCTCTAACTATAACTACTGGAAACCTCGTATGGTAGCAGTCATAAAGTCTGTGGACATCAAGGCCTGGAGAGCTGTGGAAAGCGGATGGAAACATCTTAAGAAGGTTATGGAAGATGGAACAACTGTTCTAATTTCTGAAGCACAATGGAACAAAACTGAAGAAGAGGTAGCTTTGGGCAATTCCAAGGCCCTAAGTGCCTTGTTCAATGGAATTGACAAGAACATATTCAGGCTTGTGTAACACTGTGAACTAGCTAAAGAAGCTTGGGATATTCTCAAAACAGCACATGAAGGCACATCGAAGGTAAAGATGTCGAGACTTCAAATGCTTACCACTAAGTTTGAAAATCTCAAGATGAAAGAGGATGAAACCATTTATGAGTTCTATATGAATGTCCTTGAGATTTCAAATAACTCAGGAGCCTTAGGAGAAAAAATGTCTGAATAAAAATTGGTAAGAAAGATCCTCAGATCACTGCCTAAGCGATTTGATATGAAGGTGAGTGTCATAGAGGAAGCCCAAGACATCAGAAACTTGAAGCTGGACGAACTAATTGGATCTCTACAAACCTTTGAGTTGAGTATCTGTGAGCCTGTTGAAAAGAAGAACAAAAGCATAACTTTTATTTCCAACACAGATGATAATTCAAGAGAAAGCAATGGTGGAAGTGATGAAAATCTATCAGAAGCCATAGCCATGCTTGGAAAAAAAGTTCAACAGATTTATTAAAAGGGTTGATCAGAAGTCCAGAACCAATGTCAAGAACACTTCCAATGACATCAGCAATAACTATGATCCAAGCAGAAGACTCAAAGCTGAAGAGAGGCCCAATCAAGGGAAAGGAGTTCAGTGTCATGGATGTGAAAGATTTGGACACATTAGAGTTGAATGTCCTACCTACCACAAGGAGCAAAAGAAAGGACTGTCGGTCACTTGGTATGATGAAGACTCTGATTCTGAAGAAGAAACTGCAAGACATGTCACAGTTCCAACAAGAGTCTATGCATCTGATGATGATTCCAGTGATGATGAGCTAACCTTTGATGAACTTGTTGCCTCATATAAGAAGTTGTGTGTGAAGAATGCTGAAGTCTGCAAAAAGGTGGAGAAGCAAGAGATAATCATAAGAGAGTTAGAAACTGAGAAGAATAGACATCTTGCAACCATAGAATCTCTCAGTAGTGAAGTAAGCATGTTGAACTACAAACTTGATCAAATGACCAAGTCCTTCAAAATGCTGAATAATGGAACTGATACTCTAAAGGAAATTCTGGAGTCTGGACAAAGAACAGGAGATATGTCCGGGGTAGGATTTGTGGCTAAAGAGGAATTCAGCTCTGGGTTCAGGAGAGAAAAGCCCGAAACATGTGTGACTAACCAGATGTCAGCTCCAATGTCACAACATCAAGGAAACAGAAGAAGGAGCCATTAAAAGAAGAAATTCCAAAAATGGAGGTGTCATCACTGTGGAAGATTTGGTCACATAAATCCATTCTGTTTCAGACTATTTGGATATCCAGATCAAATTCATCAAGCCAAACCTGAATATGATACCTGTAACAGAAAGCAACGGTCGGTGGCTAAGAATGTTGCTCTAGTAGCACACACTTCTTTAAGAATGCCTGCCAAAGAAGATTGGTACCGTGACAATGGTTGCTCAAATCATATGACTGGGAGAAAGAACTCACTAGCAGACCTGAAACTTGAGGGAACCAACTATGTGACTCTAGGTGATGGAGAAATAAGAGAAGTCATAGGTGTTGGCAAGACAGAAGGTCAGGGTGTTCCTAATCTAAATAATGTCTTACTTGTACAAGGACTGGCTGCAAATCTTATAAGCATCAGCCAACTATGTGATGAAGGATTCAATGTCAGGTTCACTAAAGAGGAGTGTATTGTCACTAATGAAGCAAATGAAGAAGTCATGAAGGGATTTAGGTCTAAAGATAATTGCTACCTATGGAAGCCTAACACCCCAAACTACCCCTCCGACTACTCCATGATCAGAGAGGAGATAAAAGTTGACTGCCAAGAATCTGATGAATCTGATGAAGAATCATATGTTGGAGATCTTACCATAAGTGAACTAGCTGCTGGTTTTACTGAGACATGTCTAATGAATGAGAAACTGTGTGCAAGAGTAAGGGAGTACAGAAGTATCAATAGAGCCTAACACCCCAAACTACCCCTCGGACTACTCCATGATCAGAGAGGAAATAAAAGTTGACTGCCAAGAATCTGATGAATCTGATGAAGAATCATATGTTGGAGAGCTCACCATAAGTGAACTAGCTGCAGGTTTTACTGAGACATGTCTAATGAATGAGAAACTGTGTGCAAAAGTAAGGGAGTACAGAAGTATCAATAGATTCCTGCTAGAAGAAAGAGTAAGCCTTATGATAGACATTACTGATCGGGAAAGAAAACTAGATAAGTCAAATGTGAAGGATAGAAAAACACTTAGAAAGGGGGGGTTTGAATAAGTGTAGTCTAAAAACTTGAATGATAAAAACAATTTGCACAGTTATTTTTATCCTGGTTCGTTGTTAACTAAACTACTCCAGTCCACCCCCACGGAGTGATTTACCTCACCTGAGGATTTAATCCACTAATCGCAACAGATTACAATGGTTTTCCACTTAGCCCACGACTAAGTCTTCTAGAGTATCCTGATCACAACCTGATCACTCTAGGAACAAATGCTTAGACACAAGCTAAGACTTTCTTAGAGTATCCTGACCACCACGTGATCACTCTAAATACAACTGCTTAGACACAAGCTAAGACTTCCTAGAGTATCCTGATCAACACTTGATCACTCTAGTTACTTACAAATTAATGTAATCAAATAAGAGTTTTACAATGCTTCTGAAAAGCTATAATCACAACAGTGATATTTCTCTTAACGTTTAAGCTTAATCTCACTAATATATTACAACAGCAATGTAGTGAGTTTTGATGAAGATGAAGTTTCTGAGCTTTGATTTGAACAGCGTTTCAGCAAGTTAATTGTTAGCGAATTCGTCAAGAAATTGGTAACCTTGCTTCTCATCAGAACTTCATTTATATAGGCACTTTGAGAAGATGACCGTTGGGAGCATTTAATGCTTTGCGTATGTTGCACCCCAAAATTTGCCCTCTTTATTTGAGCTATAAGTTAATAATGACGTTTATTTCGTCATTCAAAAATGGAAGAAAAGTTATTAAAGAGTTTTCATGAGTTTAAGAAGATAAGGTGTGAAAAATGGTTTAAACGGTGGAAATACGAGAAATTTCGCAAGTCATATTTGGAAGGTGATATGAGCTGAGTTACCGCGTTGTCCCCACTGTTTCGACGATATCTACAACTTTCGTGTTCGATTCGGAAGCCAATTCTTTGAGGAAGGTCGCCAGATTTGCAAATTATTTGAGATTTCACAGTGAAAAACAGTGCTGAATGTAGGGTTTCGGACCTCAGAAAATTCATATCTCCCAATCCGCTCGTCGGATTCACTTGAAAATTTAACTGGAGCTCCGTACCATCATTACCAAGATTTCATATGTTCGGACCGAAGGCCAATTATGCACGGAAAACTCCCAGAATTTTAAGGATCGTAACGTTCTTTCGGTAAAAAGTGTGTTTTCGAGTATGTCGCGCCGAGTTCGAAAATTCATAACTCCTTCGATTTTTATTGTATGAAGTCCATTCCAGCGGCATTCACTCGGAAATTTCGTTATCTTCGATTCTTCGTCACACGTGCTAAGTCAAATTTCGAGCCGAAGTTTGAGTTTTATCACGTTCTTTGAACGGTACTCGCAAAATTCTGCACAGTCGCATCAGATGAACCGATTTTTCTCGTCATTCAAACGCGCATAATTTCCTCACCGTTTGTCGGATTGGGACGATTCTCGCGGCTACGATTCACAAATTTGGCCATCTTCACAGTGATGTTCGTTTTATTTCCGAATTTCGCACCGATTCACGTTTCCCCGAAAATGAGCAAAAAAGAGATACGTCGGGGGGATTTTTGACATTTCACCATTTAAACTATATATACTTTTTCCCTCTTTTTCTTTCATAATTTTCATCTCACCCAAAAATTGAAAAAAACCTTTTCTCTATTCTCTCTCAAGTTTCTCAAAATCAAAACTATAGAATACTAAAAATCTCCAACAACTTCATACATATTCATCAAGAACATGAAGAACAAATAACAAAAATTCACAAATTCAAGCAAGAATCTCACTCTCTCATCTTCAATCTGCGACCAGCCACCACCGCCGGACTCACCTTCTCCGGCCAGCCATTGCGATTGCGTTCTTCTTCTGCCAGCAACCACTGCGAAGACGCGACACTTCCTCCCTTCGGCTTCGCACAAGCGCGCGACTTCTCGCTTTTGTTTTCGAAGCTCCAATTGACTCTCTTCTTCGGCAATCTCCTCTTCGCATCTTTCGGTAACAATTCTCGCGTCTAATTCTTGTTCCGTTTGACTATGAGCCTTAATTGTTTGGAATGAAATTGAGTTGAACATTGATTATGTAATATTCGTTTTGAGTTATGCGAATCGGATGCTGAAATGAATTTGTGATGATGACGCATGATGATGCTTGTTATAATTGATGTTTGATTCATTTTAATTAGTGATAATTGTAGTGTTTGTGTTGATAATCTTGAGTTTGACTATGAGTGGTTGATGTTGAGAGGTTGGATTAAATCGATGCACATTAAGTGTTTGTGAATTTGAATGTGAGAATTGTAGTATATAGGTTGCATTGTAGTGTTGTTGATTAATGTGTATGGTGCTGGATTTTTTGAAAACAAACTTGTGTTGGTGCATTTTGGAACATAATTCGTGACTTAAGCATGACAATATGCATTGATACTAGAGGTCACAATTATATGAATGTTGCTGTTTTTTTATTGTCAATTTTGGTTGTTTTGATGCTTGATGACAATGATTGAAGATGGACATAATACTTGCCAAAATATGAAGTAATTGGTGGTGACACTTGGTATTGATTCATGACATTTGAACTTCATTGCTTAATTCTAGATGCTTAACTTGTTTCGTGAGAAATTTGATCGTGAATTGTTGTGTTCATAAACAAATAAATAAGAGTTGCTCAAGGTGTGGTTGATGGATAATTGTTGTGAATTTTCGGTGTTGATTGTTGTTGTATTTTGTTCAAGAAAACTAGTGAAAAATGTGTTGATATGAACTAAGGTAGTGCTGGAAATTTTATGTGAATTTGTTGATGTTTGTTTCATAAGAGATTTGGAATTTGGAACTTGAGTTTGATTGTGAATATTTGTTGCTAAGTGTTGTTTGATTCATGGAATAATTGGACTGTTTTTTTGGTAGTTTCTCTATTTGAAAATCTTGTTTTCATGCTATTTCTCTATTTGCAAACATGTGGTATCTTATACCAATCAATTTGAGACTTTGCATTGAACTTAAACATGTTTTGTGAGCATTCATGGGACTGTTTTAATATCAGAATTATGCAGAATTTTTGCTTTGGTTCTATTGCTTAGCATTTCCATTCTCATAACTTCTAAATTTGCCATTTTCTTACACTTTTGACATGAAAATTGATATGTTTGGTTGTTGGTTGATTTTGAGTGATTATATGGTTTGATTAAGTGCTAATAGATGTGTTAGAGGTGCTGGAATTTTTCTGTTTCACTTGTTTGGTGCGTTTCTACTTGTTTTTGAGCTTACGCGCGCGGTATGTCGGCTTTACCAAATTGGTCATAACTTTTGATTTAGGAAGAATTTTTGAGCATGTGAATATTGTTTTTCACACGTAATAATATTTTCAGAGTTGTTTGTACAGTTTATTTTCGGTTTTGGCCGACTTTTTTTACCGTTTTTGCTTCTGCCCCGTCTTGAAAGTCGCGCTTCCGGGCCGATTTTGTAAATTCTAATCGCATATTTGACTTCTTTAGCACGTTTTAACCTTGCAATAAAATTTTGGTTTAATTCTGACGACTTTAGTTTTCACTGTTTTTACCCGGTTTCGCCGTTTCGGTGTACTGTTGTGCATGTAAATACTTGTTTTGCCTTCCGTTGTTTTAGTGTACATATCTGATTTGCTTTTGAATACTATCTCATGTTTTTTCTTATTCGCTTTTGTTATGTTTTCACTTTCTATTCCGTTATCCATTTCCGGTTCAGCTTATAATTCAATAACGTAATTCCGATTGCGGTGTCTTGTTATCTCTAACGTGTGTGCTAGTATGCAAGGCAACATGGAGGCTCTGGTCGATGCCCGCTCTCGTGTTCCGTTTTATTTGCGGGACACGACATTTATCCTCTCTCTGATTCGCGTTTCTACACGCATCCTTTATACTTGCTTGTCCGGATTTCTGTTTCCCTTGCAGGTGTATGGTATTTGTTGTGTCCGATGCACACGTTGGCGCGTGATTTACTTTCATCGCGCCGACTCTTGATTGCTTATGCGGATTTTAATCGGAGTGCTGACATGTTTGCTGTTGCTTTTGCTAGCTCGCTCGCGGGATCCTAGTTTTCTTGCTCTCGTCGCTATAGTTTACGGATCATCATCCGTTCGGTATTGATCCCGTATCATTTTATCTTTTCTCGCACTTTACCGCTTTTCGCATCATCCTATAACATGAGAAGTAGGACTTAGACATGCATCTGGCCAAGTCCTCGAAAGAGGCTCTGTTTTTGTCGGTGTGTTTATATTTGTGCTTTGCGGCAGGGAGTCACGGTGTAATAAGTCCTATATGGTACTCCGTTAAGTCCTCATGGAAGGCACGCGGAAAGGGTTAACAATCAACCCCTGCCTAGTCTCATCGAGTCCGTTCGGTATGCGCACGCTACGCGTGGCTCGCTTTTGAACCTGCACAAGATCTTGTTATCGAGTATGTCAGGAAAAGGGTTCATGCAGCCGGACCCCCGCCTTTCCTATAGCTCGCGTCGCTCGACGTTGATGCTCAGTGTACGCACGCACCGTTTTCCTTTACGATCCGTGACGACTTGGTTGCTGAGAGGGGACCGCCCTCTTGTCTATGGCCCGATCATTTTCGCGAGGTCTAATGCTTGGTTGGCTTGGGTTGAGCTGCTCCCCTTGACTATGGCGGGACCGCTTTTCTACCATTCGGTCAATACCGTTGGTTTGTTTGCTTTACGAGCGGATGCTCGTTTGTGTGATATTATTGTATGCTTCCCCTTTTTCTCGTAGGTTGTTAGTTTAGTTTAGATTTGTACCCTTTGTATGATAACATTAGGTAGCAAGCTTTCCCCCTTAGCCTAGGTTTTCCTCATGCATCTTTTAAAACACAAACCACACTCTTTGATCTTCTTTTCTTAAGAGCTTGTTATTTCCGCTCCATTCCCAAGCATAAGTCTCCAAAGGTCGAGCAGCGGAGTGTGAATGTAACTCGTTCACCTAAAAAATACAAAACAAACAGAAACTAGTTAGCCGAGCTACGGTAGCTCTGATTCTGCAAAACAGATACGTAGGCAGCGGGGTAGGGCCCGTGCGAGCACAATCCTTTCTTTTCCCTACATTCTGCATTCATTTTAGTCCAGATTAGCATAGATTTGTTACACACCCATAGACTTAGACACAGGCGTGGTTACCATCGAGTACGATGGGCGCGAGGGGTGCTAACACCTTCCCCTCGCGTAACCGACTCCCTTACCCTTTTTCTCTGGTCGTGAGACCGTTGTTTTGTTTTGTGGTTTGCTGGCATTCCCTTCCTTTTCAGGATAAATATGTTAGTGGCGACTCTGTTAATTTTCGCGGGTAGCGACAGCTGGCGACTCTGCTGGGGACGTCTTGACCTATTGCGGGTCCGGACTTAGTGAGTCGATCCTAGCGCTTGTGTGTTTACCTTTGGGTGATTTTATTGCTTTGCATATTTGCCTGTTTGCATTGCATTCTATGTGCGCTTTTACTTTTCTGCATCATATTCTGGGCTGGCTGGATCTCTGTCTGTTGGGTGGGTGTTTCAAGAGGTAAAAGGCCCAATACCCAGGCTATGAGTGTTACCATAGGAACTAGGAATAGAGTGGCCGTGACGGACAGAAGGCGTATGCCTGATTGATCTGATCACGTATCCACGGGCAGAGCTTGGTGGAATGAGGCAATATCGTATGATAACGCCTACATTGGATCCACTATTTGCTTTTTGACCTACCCTGACCTAGATTTACCCGTGAGTGGGGTGGGAATCAATGATTATATAACAGGTACATTGTTGGTGACCGCTGTTCTCGTTCGTGGGTTACCGCTGTTCTCGTTCGTGGGTTACCGCTATCCTCGTTCGTGGGTTACCGTTGTTCTCGTTCGAGGGTTGTTACCATGGTCCTTGTTCGTGGGTTACTGTTGATCTTGTTCGAGTGTACTATTGGTTCCTGTTCGTGGGGTACTATGGTTCTTGTTTGAGTGGTAATCTATGTTCTATTCCAGTGTGTTGGTGACTACATGTTCTGGTTCCGATGGTAACTTGTTCCGTTGTTGACTTGTGGTTTGTGTGGTGATATGAAGCTGCGCCGAACCTTTGAACTTGCGCCGTGTGATCTCTCGGAATCCCAGATATATCCAGTATTGTGGTTCTCACCACTTTGCATCATTGCATATTTACTTTCCAAAAAATGATGTACAAAAAATAACTAGCATACATGTTCCTTTCATTTCCAAGGAATCATATCTTTAACGTGTCGAGCTTTTCCATCTCTTGCTTGCTAAAAAATCAAAACACGAGGATTCCTTGAAAATTGAATGAACATGGCATATCATGCATCTCATACATTTCATTCATAACAGGTGTTCAGGGTCGAGGATTTTTTATTCAGACTTGGTATTCTCACCAGACTCAGAGGCTTGATTTGTTCTTATTGTATGTTCAAAGATCATTCATGGAACAACTTTGTGGGGTGACCAATATGAAAGCTCAGTTGAGGTTCTTTTTGAAGACTTGTCTTATGCTCTCTTGCTTCCATGCTTGCTTTATTTGCAACTGGTTAAGCTTCATATGGTGTGAATGTCTACAGATTCTATGCTTGATGACGATGACACTAGGTGCGAGTTCTATTCTGGGGAACCTGGTCCTGATTTTAGTATCTTCAAGTCTTTGAAATTGCTTGGGGCTCCCGCACGAGGGATAAGCAAGACATTGTCTATCTTGAGCATTGCACCATTTGCATTGCTCGAATCCCTAAAGCACTTACAAATTTCGTGTGACTTCGTCGGAATCTTCTACCAGATAGTAATCAAGAGTGATCTACAGAGACGCCTCTCATTCTCAAGGTTCGGCTTCATATTCCGAGTCATCTCCTCATCCTGGAGTTTCCTTGTTAGTAGCTTTCGCTTGTCAACAGAGACGGAAAGAGTATAAGAAGCAAGCTGATGTGATCCTAGTGCCATTATGTTCAGTTTCTTCTGTGCTTGATGGAATTTCAGTTGGTTAAGATTCTTGCTTTGGATCTTTCTCACCACAGATAGCTCTCCTGATTTTGAAGACAATACTCAGTGTTTTCCATTCTCGAGGCACCTGATCATAATGTCAAACCTTACAAGGTGTTGAGGTACAAAGAGTCCAAGACTTACTCGATGCAGAGATGTTTGAGTTTATTCATAATGGTTTCTACTGCTCAATCCATTTTCATCTGCTGCAAGTAGAATGTTTGATCCTTCTCGAGGAAGTAACTCATGAGAATCACTTGCAATTGGTACTGCCAGAAGTTTTCTTCTCTAGCTATTGTATGTTCCAAGTAACGACTTTCCTGGATAAACGTCAGAGGTTATTGTTGTACGCCGATAGTAATACAAAGTTTCTCCATTCATAATAGTGATTTCTCTTTCAGCATCTATATTTGGGGCTCCCGACCGAGGGATAAGCAAGACTCCGTGTTCTTGAGTTTGCAACATTGGCAACTCAAATCCCTAAAGCATTCACAAAATCCCGTCGCTGTTTTTGAGGGCTCCCGACCAAGGGATAAGCAAGATGCCTTGTATCTTGAGTTTGTGCACCACTGGCACAACTCAAATCCCTAAAGCTGAGCACTTGCAACTTCTGTATGACTTTGCCGAAATCTTCTTCTGTGAAGTAATCTAAAGTGTTCTACAGGAACATATGTTGATGCTTGGTGTGTTCTCCATGCTGGGGCACCTGGTTATCTGATTGAGGATTGTCATCCGTTCAAAGACAAGGTTCAAGACCTGATTGATTCAAAGGCTGTCACATTCGCACCTGAAGGCCAGAATTGAAATTCTCTTCTATCTCACTGGATCTTCTGAAGCAATAAGTTAATACGGAGAATCTCTTCAACATTGGCAATTCCTAAATCATCATGCATGTTCATGTTTAAGCTTTCTTGTTTTGTTCAATACTGTTTGTATGTAAAACTTGTTTATTTTTGAACTATAATCATAATGCATTGGATATGTTTGTCTTAAAAAAAAAATCCATTCGCTTTTGCTCTTATATGTTTTTATGTGCTTTTTGTGATACTAAACTCTTGTTAATAAAGCATGATAACTCCGTAGGGAGAATGATGAACATAATACCAATAACCTCAAATGGTATGCTTTTGAGTAGAACCCTGTTGATGATGTACATGCATTGTTTCAAATTCCCAAACACTGGAGATATAAGGGAGTGAAACCTTCATTAACCCCTCTGAGCCTTCGAAGTAGGAGTTTCTTTTCTATTAAAAAAACCCTTATTTTTAACCCAGGGGCCGGGTAGTGTTCAGTTAACCTGGTTGAGCATTCAAAATTCATCAGGAGTGTGCACTTAAGGATACAACAATGGTTATCCCTCGCATCAGGAGGACGAAACGTCAAAACCACAACGGTTATCCCTCACCTCAGGAGGTTGAGACATCAAAAAATTATTCCTCACCTCCGGAGGTTGAGACCAGCATCAGAGTCGCGGTGGTTATCCCTCATATCGTAAGGTTAAACGATGAGGATACCACAATGGTAATTCTTCATCTACCAAGAATTCAGGCAGTCACAATCACTTCAAACAAAGCAGAGGTATTGCGGGATCACACGACTTGGTAAATAAAAAAAAAGAAAAAAGAAAAGGTTAAAAAAAAAAGAAAGAAAAAAAAGAAAGAAAAAAAAGAAAGAAAAAAAGAAAGAAAAAAAGAAGAAAAGGGAAAAGGTGATGAGAATGGATGATAAGAAAGAAAAAAAAAGGAAGGGAGACTAACAATGAAGTGAATAATTTGATGAAATTGCTGAGCAAGGACGAAGTCGTGTGATGTTAAATCAGGGGATCAAGAAAGGTGAAGTGATTGCCGTGTCCAGAATACCTCATTGACTCCTCAATCATTTTCAAACTCCTGTTGAGAGATGAATGCTCGTGTCAAGTTAACTGAACTTAGAAATGGAGAACATCACGAAGGGGGTGGGCACCAAATAATTTGAGCCTAAAATCTTTTTTTCTAAAAACCGCGAACCTGGCCACGTTACAACCCTGAAAAGTCCTAATTGAAGCAGGGTTAATTCGAAAGCAAGCTATACATGAGAATACGGTAAGCTGACTCCTAGAAGATCCGCTAAGCGCTTGAGTTGGTATCACACCATCTTTCTTTCATAAAAACTCGATGTTACGACATCCTTTCAAAAAGTTTCTTTTAACTTCGAGACAAACATACTCTTTGCATTAGAGTTATATTTCTCATAATAAACATTCTTTGCATGTGAACAAGTGCTTAACATCAAGAAAGTTTCCATCATGAACTTCAGATGAAAAGTTTATTCCTCCCGAAGGGCAAGTTGTCTTCAGAACTCCGTTGAGTTGAAGCAAGAATATTTCAAAGTTTGATCACCCTCAGGGGCACAAGAAGCGTTTGAATACTCTATCGATTAAGTTTTCAATCAATCTGAGGCAATCAGGTCAAGATTCAAAGAATCTCTCAAAATATTGAGTAATCAGGGGCATTCACCCAAGCACAGTCGAAGCTACTTCCAATACAGGTCAATCAGGGGCATGATTTCAAAGTACATGATACTGGGGCAAGTTGGATATGATAGCACAGATCTCAGGAAGTATTGGCAAGACAATTTTCTTCAAAATCCATACAGGCTGAGGCAAGACACTATGCATTGGCATTTTTTTTCTTCTCATCAGGAGGTGTTCAGTTTAAAGTTCGGGGGTAAGCTAAACAACTTATGAACTTGAGAACCGTCAGGGTTGTTATCCTCAACAGTTAGAAGCTGAAAGTCCAATACTTGTTGGCATTCTTACTACCAATACAAATATGCAGAATGCTATAAAAGCCAATGCCTGTTTGGTCCCTTTGAAGTCAAACACTTGTTTGACCTCTTAAGCCCACTTCCTGGTGGTACTCTCTCGGAAAGTCAATGCCTGTTTGATACTCCGACTGATACTTGTTTGGTGTTCTACTAAATGCTTGCCTGTCAACTCATTGAATCCATTGCCTGTATGGAAAGTTTCAAAGCCAAGATGGCTGACAATCTGTTTGCTCTTGCATTTTCCCGTTGTGGGTACATATTTTTAAGCGCATCACATTAGCACGGTGGCGGATCTAGCCTAATGAGGGATTCTCACTCCCCAACCGAGTGCTTCCTAATGAGAGATTCTCATTCCCCAACTGAGTACAATCAGATGAGACTTTCTTTGTTCCAAGATTCTCATATCCTCAGTAAAGCACATCTTGATGCATTCTCCCTGCTCCAGAAGTCTTGTTCCTGGCGGAATGTCTTCTCCCTAGTTGAATCATGATAGAATGGTATCTGATTCCCCAGCAGGCTCTTAATGAGGTTTCTTGCCTGAATCCCTCGTTCTCCCTAGTAGAGCGCTTCTCTCTCCAACAGATTGACCTGTTTTCCCCAAGAGAGTCATCTTGTTCCCCGGTGGAATTTTCTTAACAAAGGGTTCTTATGCTGAGTTTCTTATCCCCATCGGATCTCTCATACCCCCAGCAGCTCGCTTTGCAGAAGTATTCATCTTCCCCACTGAGCTTCTTCCCTCAGCAAAGAGTCATTTGCATCCTCAGCAGGATCTGTTCTCATCTAGGACTTCCCCAGCAGAATGCGTCCTATACAAGCAAGTTGGTCACTCCTCATCAGAGTTATCTTCACGACTTGCTCTTATCTCCTCATCCCCAGTGTGTCGAGAATTTGCTTCTCCAGTGAAGTTTCCAGGGTATTCCCCAAGCAAGTAAGTGGGATGTTTCTTATCTTCAAGCAAGATTTATTCCCCAACCAGAGCTCGCGTCTAGATTTGATCATCTCCAGCAGATTTCTGATCCATCTTTGCCAGCTCGCAGTTTGTGACCCTTGGTCACTCATCTGGTCCTCCCCACAGAGTTCCATACTCTCTCAAGGACTTCTTCAGCAATTCAGTGCTCCTCCGTTGTTTCCCCAAGCAACGTTCGAATCATGCATCATTTGCATTGCATTCTTTAAGCGTGTAGCGTCTTCCTTATCGGAAACTTTATTCCGTACACCTTCATACATGCATCATGCATAAATCATATCATATCTGTTTCTTTCTGCAGGAAAGTTATCCAGATTCAAATGCTCCCTAGAGAGCAATATTCGCCTAGTCATTACAGGCGCTTATCCTGATGTTTTGGATCAGAAGAGGATTGTTCTACTTATTTTCTGGCATAGCTCAGATCAGTTCAAAGACATTCCTATTCCCGATGCCCCCAGATCGGTGGAAGATATTTGTTCCTATTCCTGATAAATCAGACTTTCAGTTGAAGGAACCGCCTCCGGATCTCCCAAGATCTTACGAAGGAGCAAGCCCTCTGATACATCAGATCAGTTGGAAATATCTACTCCCTGACGATTTAGTTCGTTCAGAAGAAGAAACTCGTTTGCCCAGTCCTGATGCCTAACCATCAGTTGAAGACGCTTTCTTTACCCGGCGTACACAGTTCGGAAGAGATATCTGTTCCTATCCTAATATTCAGATTCAGATTAGTTGAAGGAACCGCCTCCGGAGCTCCCCAAGATCTTACGAAGGAGCAAGCCACTGATATCATCAGATCAGATGGAGATGTCTACCTGATCGAATTTGTCTTTTAGATGAAGATTGTCCTACTTATTTTCTGGCATCATGTCCAGATCAGTTTAAAGGCATTCTTTCCCCAGCGTACACAGTTCGCAAGAGATATTGTTCCTATCCTGATTCCAGTTTAGTTGAAGGAACCGCCTCCGGATCCCCGTGGTCTTACGAAGGAGCTAGCCGCTAATTCCCAGATTAGTAGGAATATCTACCTGATGATTTAATTGCATCAGAAGAGATGTCTGCCCAGATTCCTAGATCATGATTCCCAGATCAGAGATACCTATTACCCGTTGATGTCCGATTCAACCGATGTATCTCCCTCGATTCCCAGATCGACTTAAGACATCTATCCCGATGCAAGTTCGGAGACATCTGCTACGTCTGATACTCAGATCAGTCGAGATGTTCCTTCTCTTGATGCCCAGATCATTTGAAGTGTTTCCCCTGCCTGTGGGTGCCCGTTCCTTCTTAACGCAAGTTGGAACTTATTTAATTATCCAGATCAATTGAAGTTTTTTCTCCCTGCCTGCGGGGTGGTACATTCCTTCTTCATTGCGAGATGGAATCTTCTATTGATCAAGAGCGCAAATTTTCGAGTTCATTCTGGTATTCAATCTCCTTCCACCTCAACGGTTCGAAACTTTCGTTTCTCACTCGTCAGGTTCAAGAAGTTTGAATAGGGGCAGCTGTTGCACCCCAACATTTGCCCTCTTTCCTGTGCTATAAGTTATCAAAGACGTTTATTTCGTCACTCAGAAATCAAGAAAAATTAAAGAGTTTCTATTGTTTTTAGATTGTTAAGTCAAGAGGTTTGTGAGGTGAATTATAAAAGAAATAAGTCAGGGTACAGAGTTATGAGCTTAAGGAGAGCATTGTGTTCAAGGAGCCGCTATAAGTTCAATTTGTTGGTGGTTTAGTTTGAATTAAGGAATTGAGATTGAATTAGATCCTAATGATTCGAGGATGAATTTGATGTAATGATCTGTTAGATTCTATTTCTCAAATTTCGTTCAAGACATCTTTGTTCATCAAGAATTCAATTCAAGATAGGATTCATGAGTTTTATTCGAAGTTTCATCCACTGTTGTCATCATTTTAAAGTGCCACGTTCCGTCCATCATTCAAGAATAAGAGAATTCATGAGCATGGGTTGTTTTGAGTTCAAGCTTATCATTTCATGAATCGTTCTCTCAACTTTTGGATTATTTCAAATACAAGCTATTGAGGGATGATTCGTTTTGAGGATTATGGGTTAAGTGCGTTGTTGTTGCAATGTTCTTATGGAAATAGAAAAATGGTCAAGAGTTGGATTTAAATTCATTTATCAAACATTCAAAATTCAAATAATATCTCAATCCAAATATTTCTACAAGATCAACAATTCATCATAACATTCATTCAAATGTTCATCGATTCAAGCTTCATTTGTTCCTTGTGTTGTTGGTTTACAAAAACATACTCCAATTGAAAATTCCATTACAAAATTCAAATACAACCATTCAATTTCAAGTCCTAACTCTTGAAAGGATATTTCTCACAAGCCAGACAAAGTCCAATCTGCACTGCACAGTCCATGAGCCTCACGAAAATCCAGCAATGTTAACCGCATAAAATAGGTTCAATGAAATTAACCGGAGCGGCAAAAAACCGTGTTCACAATTAAACCGAATGGGTTCGGTCCATGCTCACTTTCCATACCATAACAAAAGGCCATAACCGAAAATAAAAGAAAAAGAAGGATAACATAAAAAGGAAAAAAACGGAGAGGGAAGATCAGAAAACTCAGAATCGAAAAAAGGAAACGAAACCGTAACAAACTTCTTCATCTTTCTCTCTCGATCCTGGATTCAACTCTCCAACCTTCATAACACTCTTCAACCTGTAACAGAATCTTCATTCTCTTTCAATCTTCTTCATCATTCATTAACCAAAAACCACAAAAAGTGATAACAGAACAGAAGATGGAGGAAAACCGTAACAAACTTTTGCAGGGAAGATTCGTGCTCTCGATTCATTCAACCTTCAATCAGGATCATTGAACCTTCTTCTCCAATCTTCAACATTCTTGAATCTCCACCTCTCTCTACAATCGAATTTCCACATTCTTCTCGAATCGAGTTCATCATCAATAAATCTTCATTCACGCAGCACGTTTTTCGCAAGCATCATCAATCAACAATCCGCCGTTGCTTCATCACCTCGGCATCAGCAGCGATTCAACGCATACGCAATCATCATCGCGCGACATCTACAGAAAACTCAAGAACAACGCTCATAATCTTCATCAACATCACAATCAGTTCCACGCAATCCGAAACGAAAAATAGAGAACCGAGAGCGAGAGATTGAGATGAAGAGAACCTGAATCGCGAGAGATTTGAGTTGACGAGAGAGAACCGAGGGGAGAGCAATAAGAGTGAGGAACGAGTGCCGCCGGTGCTATGGTTATCGCGACGGTGTTGTAGTTCTTCGTCGGAGACTGAGAAGATCTTGTTTGATTGAGTGAGATCGGAATCACCGAGAGATGAATGCAAGAGGAGACAAGAGATCCGGAACGAACTCTCCAGTGTCGCCTCCGGCCGCTGCGCCGCTGGTTCGTTGAGGTCTGAGAGAGGGAGAGAGTCCATGTCGTTCAAACCATTGCTGCGAGTTCATCGGAGAAGAAGATGAACCGCCGTCGTCGCGTTTTCATGAGAGGGAGAAGAGAGATTCAATCTGGGACGTTACAAGTAAATCTAATCCTTTTCTAATTCAATTGTGCATTAATTGTGATTTTAATCTGATTAAGAGTTGATTAATGTGGATAATAAATTTGTTAATTGATGATTAATTTGAAAATGATATAAAAAAAAGTCAGAATAGCATTGGATCAAACATAATTGAACAATCTTTTGGGTCTTATTGCGAATTACTAGATTCACACCCGTTTAAGCCCAATGCAACACCTCTTTTGACAAAAAAAATCTGAAAACTATAACAAAAACAAGTTGATTGGGCTAGACTCCCTGGGCCTTGCGCCTTTCCTTAGGATGCACACCTGATTTCAATCTGAAACCCCCTGTATGCATAATTCATGTTAGATTTAGTGTTTTTTTACTAGTTTGTTTCTTACTATTTTTAGTATAACAAAATGTATGAAAAACATTGATCTTTGTTAGATTTTTGACATGATAAAAAATAAATAAAAGCATGTATTCTTTTCTAGTTAGAATTAGATTCTTGTTTTCTATATTTGTTTTAAATATTCAAAAAAACATGTAATATATTTTTTTTGTTAGATTTTAATTGTTTTGTACATAGTTTAGTTCTAATTCTTTGATAAAATGTCATAAAAAAACAATTTAATCTTGCTAGATTTTCTTTTAGAATTCATTTAGAATTTAATTGCTAGTATTTTCTATGGTCGGTGCATGCTTCCTTTTTATTACTGATGCGTTTGCTGAGATGTGCGAGGTACTTCGAGAGAGCCTTCGATTGCGATTCGACTTGCTTCGTGTTCCACTTTATTTGTGGGACACGAATTCGCTTCTGGTGCGATTGATTTGCGTCGTGTTCCACTTTATTTGTGGGACACGAACCTATTTCCGATGCCAATCACCTGCTCTCTCATTCATTGAGATGTAAACTCTTGTATTGCTTGGCTTGTGTTCTCTTGCAGGTTGCTTGTGTGGTTATGCTCGACGCGTGCCACATGTCGCTTGTGATCTATTATCACGACGACGCTTTCTGACTTGCTTTGCTTGATGCTAGCTTACGAGAAGTATTTTGGACTTCTCTGCTTACGCTTGCTAGCTCATTGCGGATTTGCTATCCGTTTGGTATTGTCTCCCGTTTCATTTTATTTCTCTTGCACTTTATCGCTTTCTCGCATCATCCTTTAACATGAGAAGTAGGACTTAGACATGCATCTGGCCAAGTCCTCGAAAGAGGCTCTGTTTTTGTTGGTGTGTTTACATTTGTGCTTTGCGGCAGGGAGTCACGGTGTAATAAGTCCTATATGGCACTCCGTTAAGTCCTCTTGGAAGGCACGCGGAAAGGGTTAGCAATCAACCCCCGCCTAGTCTCATCGAGTCTGTTCAGTATGCGCACGTTACGCGTTGCTCGCTTCTGAACCAGCACAAGATCTTGTTATCGAGTATGTCAGGAAAAGGGTTCATGCAGCCGGACCCCCGCCTTTCCTATAGCTCGCGTCGCTCGACGTTGATGCTCGGTGTACGCATGCACCGTTTTCCTTTATGATCCGTGACGGCTTGGTTGCTGAGAGGGGTCCGCCCTCTTGTCTATGGCCCGATCATTTTCGCGAGGTCTAATGCTTGGTTGACTTGGGTTGAGTTGCTCCCCTTGGCTATGGAGGGACCGCTTTTCTACCACTCGGTCAGTACCGTTGGTTTGTTTGCTTTACGAGCGGATGCTCGTTTGTGTGCTCATTGTTTGCTTCCCTTTTACCTCGTAGGTTGTTAGTTTAGTTTAGACTTGTACCCTTTGTATGATAACATTAGGTAGCAAGCTTTCCCCCTTAGCTTAGGTCTTCCTCATGCATTCTTTAAAACACAAACCACACTCTTTGATTTTCTTTTCTTAAGAGCTTGTTATTTCCGCTCCATTCCCAGCATAAGTCTCCAAAGGTCGAGCAGCGGAGTGTGAATGTAACTCGTTCACCTAAAAAATACAAAACAAACAGAAATTAGTTAGCCGAGCTACGGTAGCTCTGATTCTGCAAATCAGATACGTAGGCAGCGGGGTAGGGCCCGTGCGAGCACAATCCTTTCTTTTCCCTACATTCTGCATTCATTTTAGTCCAGATTAACGTAGTTTTCTTACACACCCATAGATTTAGACACTAGCGTGGATACCATCGAGTACGATGGGCGCGAGGAGTGCTAGCACCTTCCCCTTGTGTAACCGACTCCCTTACCCTTTTCTCTGGTCGTGAGACCGTTGTTTTGTTTTGTGGTTTGCTGGCATTCCCCTTCCTTTTCAGGATAAATATGTTAGTGGCGACTCTGTTAATTTTCGCGGTAGCGACAGCGTATTCCGTACCGCATTGCATTTAATGTTTCACGCTTTTGTCAACTACCTCGAGCCTTGTTCACGCTGTGTCTACTGACGTTGCCTCTAATAAGCTTCCAACGTTCCTTTTGTCAGTCAGCGTAGCCTGCCACCTGTACTTTCTTCTGATCTGATGTTTGTGAATAAAACGTTTGAATATCACCAGAGTCAAACAGCTTGGTGCATAGCATCTTCTTGTCTTCTGACCTTGAAGTGCTTCTGAGCGTGATACCATGAGAACTTCAGTGCTTCTGCTTCTGATCTCAAGTTCTTCTGATGCTTCCATAGACCCATGTTCTGATTCTGCCTTGACCATCTTCTGATGTCTTGCCAGACCATGTTTTGATGTTGCATGCTGAACCTTCTGAGACAAAGCTTCTGAGCGCTGATTTGTGCATACTCTTTATATATTTCCTGAAAGGTAAATTGCAATGTATTAGAGTACCACATTATCTCACACAAAATTCATATCCTTGTTATCATCAAAACTAAGAATATTGATTAGAACAATTCTTGTTCTAACAATCTCCCCCTTTTTGATGATGACAAAAACATATATAAATGATATGAATTTGCGATCAGAAAGAGCAGACGGCTAAAGACAATTTACACAGCTATAGCATAAGCATGTGAATATGTCTCCCCCTGAGATTAACAATCTCCCCCTGAGATGAATAATCTCCCCCTGAAATTAATACTAGAAGAATTTTATAAATAAAAGACTTCCCTGAGTATTTCAGTAGAGACGTTCACAGTGCTTGATCTTCAGAACATTCATGACTTCTGATTTCTGCTTCCATAGGACAGCTTCAGAATATTGAATTTCTTCTTACATCACTTCATGCTAGATTGTATCAGAACATTGTTGAATGTACCAGAGCATCATCAGAGCATCTCTACATCCTGAAATGTTACAGAACAAAACTAAACGACAAAAGTCAGCATGAATGAATCAGAACATAAAATATGTTTCAGAACACATAATATGTATCAGAGCCATATAAGCCATATAGAATGTATCAGAACAAATAGACATAATGTTTCAGATCATATTCTATCATCAGAATATCTGAACATTCTTCCTTCTTGCTTCTGATTCTGAAGCTTCATAGCACTCAGCTTGCTTCAAGAATCCAAGAGCTTGATTCATCTTGTTGCTTCTCATGTTGATCTTGAATCTTCGATTCTTGCAACAACACAACTTAAAGTGTAGAACTTTGCAAGTTCTGTTAGTAATGTGGGGCCTTTTTACCCGGTAACTGATAATATTTAATCAGATTATTTATCATATATTTTCTCCCCCTTTTTGTCATAACATCAAAAAAGAATATAAAAGATTCAGATGTAGAAAACGACAAAGGAAAGAAACAGAATTAAACTTTTCATTGATTAAACAAGCAGGATTACAAAAGATGTATGCAGAATAACAGATGCAACAAGGAAAGAAAAACTACAAAGACCAAAGACTAAGACCCTAGCCTAGACAAAATCTGTGCCAGAATGTCATGAACCCCGTCAGTGCTTGCAGTTTGCCTTGCCATGAAGGAGCGAAACTCAGCATTGGCTGCTTCTTGCGCGTCCAAACGAGAAGCCAGCATAGCTTGATTCTGATGCAGAGCTTCCAAGGTCTCCATCAGAGCTGAGGGTACACCAGAAGAAGAAGCACCAGAATTTCTGCCGACAGGGACAGCAATCTCAGCAGGACGATCTTCTGGGAGGTCTTCAGCTTCTGTACCTTCCATCTCAACATCTGAGTCTGACTCAGGAGCAGCCTCAACATATTCTGGTTCAAGCAACACAGAAGCTCCAACTTCCAACGCCTGAAGAATAGCTGCTAGGTTTGTTGGAGGAGTAGGACCAGCAACTTCAGCAGGATAAACCACTTCTGGAAAGACCATGTGAGGAGCACTTTCAGAAGGGTTCATTCTGAACCAATCAAACAACCATTGAAAATCTCCAGCCAGCACAAGTTACCTTGGTCTCCATACCACGATGTCTCTGCAGGGATTTTCTTCTACCATCTCATCTGCAGGTATCCTCTCTTCAAGAACTCTTCTGTTCCTGATGAGATGGTGATAGCTGCTTTCACCAACTTCCAAGAGACGACCACGAGCACCAGGTGCGTCAGTCATGATCCTTCTCTAGACGTCCGTAGCCCTAACCAGAAAATCCTGATGAAATGCATCCCAGAGGTTGCAAGTAGCATACTCATCCAGATGGTTAAGGTGAGCAGCCCCCAGAATTTCCAACCAGCTATTGACATCAGAATGTAAAAGCTCTAGAAATGATTGAGTGGTAGGTGTTGGAGGGTTGACAGTGAACCTGGAGTCGGGAAACACAAAACTGTAGGGGTTAGGTGTTATGGTGGGAAAAGGGTGTGAGAGAGATGAGGATATATCTGAGGGATGGGTTGAAGGAAAGGAGATATCAGATGGTGAAGAAGGTGGTTCCAGAGACATGAATGAAGAGGAAGAGGTGGTGGAAGTCTGTGAAGAGGAAGGTGATTGAGGGATACCGTCAAGAGGTTGATACACACGTCTAGATTAGTTTCCAGACATCATAGCTTCAAACGGGTTCACTTTGAGAGGGTCATAGGTGATCCTTACTCTTTTTGGTTTGATTTCTGGTTCATCAGTTTCCTTTCTCTTTTGTTTACGATCAGTTTCTTGATTTGCAGAACTTGACGAGGGATTCATGATGAAGTTGCAGATAGTGAAAATTGCTAGGGTTTACGATATGAATGCAAAGAGAGAGAGAGAGAGAGCGAAAAGGAAACTGAATGCAAGAGAGAGAAATATAAGAGGGAAAAGAATCGTTTGAAGAGTATAAAAAGAAACTGAAATGATGAATGGCATTAAATGTACATGACGTGAGGAGAGATAATAATGACAAAAGAAGTGATTAGCACAGTTACCTAAGTAGGCGTCCCCTCAACTGCACGCACGCTTGTCCAGAAATAGTGAACACGTGTTTACCATCTGGATAGCCAGTTACAGCTGTTTTACTTTTAAAGAGATTCCGAGTCAACTTAGACAATGAAACATTAGTAATAACAGAATCACTACTTCTAATTGATTACAATCAGAACTTCTTATAAAAGACTAATCCAATCTCATTTCAGAAGATACTCATACATAAGATCTTCTCATCTTCTCATTCTGGGCATAAATCCATACTGATATTCTTCAGAATGAACTTAAACCTATCTTCGGCAAGGGGTTTTGTAAAGATATCAGCCCATTGATGGTCTGTATCCACAAAGTTTAAAGATATAACACCCTTCTGAACATAGTCCCTTATGAAATGATGTTTAATCTCAATATGTTTAGCTTTTGAATGTAAGATAGGGTTCTTAGATAAACATATAGCAGAAGTATTATCACAGAAGATAGGAATGTTACTCTCATATATCTGATAATCTTCTAGCTGACTTCTCATCCAGAGCATTTGTGTGCTACAACCAGCAGCAACAACATATTCTGCTTCTGTTGTTGAGAGGGCAATAGTAGCTTGCTTCTTGCTGTACCATGAGATCAGGTGACTTCCAAGAAATTGACAACTTCCAGAAGTACTCTTCCTTTCTATTCTATCTCCAGCATAGTCAGCATCACAGAATCCTACTAAGTTGTAATCTTTGGATCTTCTGTAAACTAAACCAACATTAGTAGTACCTTTAAGATACCTCAGAATTCTCTTAACCGCAGTTAAATGAGATTCTCTCGGATCTGATTGGAATCTAGCACACAAACAAACACTGAAGAGAATGTCAGGTCTAGAAGCAGTTAGGTATAGAAGAGATCCAATCATACCTCTGTACAACTTCTGATCTACCTTCTTACTTACCTCATCCTTACCTAGGACACATGTCGGATGCATAGGAGTTTTGGCTTCTTTGCTTTCAGAAAGATTAAACTTCTTCAGAAGTTCTTTCACATACTTCGTTTGATGAACATAAGTTCCATCAGAAGTTTGGTTGATTTGAATCCCAAGGAAATACTTGAGTTCTCCCATCATGCTCATTTCAAATTCAGCCTGCATAGACTCAGCAAACTCCTTTCCAAGTGTAGCATTAGATGTTCCAAAGATAATATCATCAACATAAATTTGACAAATTAAAATATCCTTTTTAAATGTTTTACAGAAGAGTGTAGTGTCCACTTTTCCTCTAGTGAAACCATTTTCCAGAAGGAAAGAACTCAAACGTTCATACCAAGCTCTAGGAGCTTGTTTCAATCCGTATAATGATTTCTTTAATTTAAAAACATGATTTGGAGACATGGAGTCTTCAAAACCAGGAGGTTGATGGACATAAACTTCTTCATCTATGTAACCATTTAAGAAGGCACTCTTAACATCCATCTGATAAAGAGTGATGTTGTGTTGAGTGGCAAAAGAAATTAATAGACGAATAGATTCTAACCTGGCCACTGGTGCAAAGGTTTCTGTGTAGTCAATTCCTTCTTGCTGACTATAACCCTGAGCCACCAATCCGGTTTTGTTTCTTACCACTTCACCTTTCTCACTCAGCTTGTTTCTGAATACCCACTTAGTGCCGATGATGTTAAATCCTTTTGGTCTAGGAACCAAGTCCCATACATCATTCCTTGTAAACTGATTTAGTTCTTCTTGCATGGAAATTATCCAGTCTGGATCTTCTAGAGCTTGATCAACAGAAGTTGGCTCGATCAAAGAAACAAGACCTAATTGACATTCTGCATTGTTCTTAAGGAATGCCCTTGTTCTGATGGGATCATCTTTCTTCCCAAGGATCACATCTTCTGAATGAGCTGATGCAAGTCTAGGTGATCTTCTGACTGTTGGTTCTTCAGAAATCCTGAGATTCTCTAAAGATGCAGCAACTTGATCTTCTGATCCATTGCTTCTGAGACTGTCAGCTTCTGCAGTTTTGCTTCTTGGTTCTACTGCTTCTGATATATCAATATCATAATCTGCAAAATTCTCAAACTGCTTTGGTTTTTCAAGACCAAGCTTATCATCAAACCTGATATTGATTGATTCTTCTACAATCAATGTTTCAGTATTGTATACTCTGTAGCCTTTAGAGCGTTCAGAATATCCAAGAAGGAAACACTTTTGTGCTTTAGAATCAAACTTACCAAGATGATCTTTAGTATTCAGAATAAAACATACACATCCAAAAGGATGGAAATATGAAATGTTGGGCTTTCTGTTCTTCCACAATTCATAAGGAGTCTTATTTAGAATAGGTCTTATAGAGATTCTATTCTGAATATAACATGCAGTGTTTATTGCTTCTGCCCAGAAATGCTTAGCCTTATTGGTTTCATTGATCATGGTTCTGGCCATTTCTTGTAGAGTCCTATTCTTTCGCTCTACAACTCCATTTTGTTGTGGAGTTCTAGGACAAGAGAAATCATGGGCAATACCATTTTCTTTGAAGAACTCCTCAAAGAATCTGTTCTCAAATTCGCCACCATGATCACTTCTGACCTTTATGATTTTGCACTCCTTCTCAGATTGGATCTGAGTGCAGAATTCAAAGAACACTGAATGAGACTCATCATTGTGTTTCAAGAACTTTACCCATGTCCAGCGGCTATAATCATCAATGATGACTAATCCATATTTCTTCCCTCTGATAGATGCTGTTTTGACTGGGCCAAACAGATCAATGTGCAAGAGTTTTAATGGCCTTGAGGAAGAAACAACATTCTTAGACTTGAATGCAGGTCTGGAGAACTTTCCCTTCTGACATGCTTCACAAAGAGCATCTGATTTGTATTTCAGATTTGGGAGTCCTCTGACCAGATTTAGTTTGTTAATCTGAGAAATCTTTCTCAAACTAGCATGTCCTAATCTTCTGTGCCAGACCCATTGCTCCTCAGAAACAGACATAAGATAAGTCACCTTCTGATTCTTAAGATCAGAAAGATCAATCTTATAGATGTTGTTCTTTCTCTTGCCTGTAAATAGGATTGAGCCATCCTTCTGACTTACAGCCTTGCAAGACTTTTGATTGAAGATTATATCATAACCATTGTCACTTAATTGACTTATGGACAATAAGTTATGCGTTAATCCTTCTACAAGAAGTACATTAGTTATGGAAGGAGAGTTACCAAGACTTATGGTTCCAGAGCCAATGATTTTTCCCTTCTGATCTCCTCCAAACTTGACTTCTCCACCTGGTTTAAGCACCAGGTCTTGGAATGTAGACCTTCTTCCCGTCATGTGTCGCGAGCACCCAGAGTCCAGGTACCATGACATTTTGCTTTTTGTCCTCTTTGCTGCCAAGGATATCTGCAACAGAAATTATCTTCTCCTTAGGTACCCACAATTTCTTGGGTCCTTTCTTGTTAGTTCTCCTCAAGTTCTGATTGAACTTGGGTTTAGCAAAATATTTAACAGGAGGAACAGCATGATATTCTTTAGGTTTGTCAGCATGATATTTCTTAGGATGTGTCACAAGCTTCTTGGTGTGAACAGTGTTAAACTTCTGTGCATGTGAAGTGAGCCTAATATCATGTGCATGGCCATATTTGAACTGATCATACAATGGCTTGTATGTGATCTTCAGATCATCAATAGGTCAAATTTATGTGAGGTATCACCCTCATAGCCAAAACCAAACCTTCTGTTTCCAGAAACACCATATATCATAGAAGCAAGATGACTTCTATCAATACTTCTAGATAAGAACTTTCTGAAGCTCGAGTCATATTCTTTCAGAATATAATTCATGCTAGGAATGAATTTTTCTGTTTCAGAAGGAGATCCACTATCTTTGGATAGATTTAAAACTTTTTCCTTTAGTTCAGAATTTTCCACTTCCAGCTTCTTAGTTTCAAATTCAAACTGCTTTTTCAGCTTTTTGTATTTGATACTAAGATGAGCCTTGAGTTCCAGAAGTTCTGTTAAACTGGAAACTAACTCTTCTCTAGATAGTTCAGAAAATACCTCTTCAGAATCTGATTCTAATGTAGATTCTGATCCATCATCTTCTGTAGCCATCAGCGTGAAGTTGGCTTGCTCTCCTTCAGAGTCTGATTCTGATTCTGATTAAGAATGATCCCATGTTGCCATAAGACCTTTCTTCTTATGAAACTTCTTCTTGGGATTCTCCTTCTGAAGTTTTGGACACTCGTTCTTGTAATGTCCAGGCTCATTGCACTCATAGCAGACAGCCTTCTTCTTGTCAGATCTTCTGTCACCAGAAGATTCTCCTCGTTCAAATCTCTTTGAACTTCTGAAGCCTCTGAACTTCCTTTGCTTGCTCTTCCAGAGTTGGTTTACCCTTCTGGAGATCATGGACAATTCATCTTCTTCTTCAGATTCTGATTCTTCAGGATCCTCTTCTCTAGCCTGAAAAGCGTTAGTACATTTTTTAACATTTGATTTTAACGCAATAGACTTACCTTTCTTCTGAGGCTCGTTTGCATCCAGCTCTATTTCATGGCTTCTCAAGGCACTGATAAGCTCTTCCAAAGAAACTTCATTCAGATTCTTGGCAATCTTGAATGCAGTCACCATTGGACCCCATCTTCTAGGTAAGCTTCTGATAATCTTCTTTACATGATCAGCCTTGGTGTAGCCTTTATCCAGAACTCTCAAACCAGCAGTTAGAGTTTGAAATCTTGAGAACATCCTCTCAATATCTTCATCATCCTCCATCTTGAAGGCTTCATATTTCTGGATTAGAGCAAGAGCTTTAGTCTCCTTGACTTGAGAATTTCCCTCATGGGTCATTTTCAATGACTCATATATATCATGGGCAGTTTCCCTGTTAGATATCTTCTCATACTCAGCATGAGAGATAGCATTCAGCAAAACAGTCCTGCATTTGTGATGATTTTTGAATTCTTTCTTTTGATCATCAGTCATTTCGCTTCTTGTGAGCCTTACACCAGTAGCTTTAACAGGATGTTTGTAACCATCCAACAGAAGATCCCATAGATCAGCATCCAGACCAAGAAAGTAACTTTCCAGTTTATCTTTCCAATATTCAAAGTTTTCACCATCGATTACTGGTGGTCTAGTGTAACCATTGTTACCATTGTATTGCTCAGCAGAGCCAGATGTAGATGCAGTTGGATTTGTTTGAACTTCACCAGCCATCTTTTACTGAAGCATTTTTCTCTTCCTGAATCTTTTCTAAACACGGTTAAGTGCTTGCACCTTAGAACCGGCGCTCTGATGCCAATTGAAGGATAGAAAAACACTTAGAAAGGGGGGGTTTGAATAAGTGTAGTCTAAAAACTTGAATGATAAAAACAATTTGCACAGTTATTTTTATCCTGGTTCGTTGTTAACTAAACTACTCCAGTCCACCCCCACGGAGTGATTTACCCCACCTGAGGATTTAATCCACTAATCGCAACAGATTACAATGGTTTTCCACTTAGCCCACGACTAAGTCTTCTAGAGTATCCTGATCACAACCTGATCACTCTAGGAACAAATGCTTAGACACAAGCTAAGACTTTATTAGAGTATCCTGACCACCACGTGATCACTCTAAATACAACTGCTTAGACACAAGCTAAGACTTCCTAGAGTATCCTGATCAACACTTGATCACTCTAGTTACTTACAAATTAATGTAATCAAATAAGAGTTTTACAATGCTTCTGAAAAGCTATAATCACAACAGTGATATTTCTCTTAACGTTTAAGCTTAATCTCACTAATATATTACAACAGCAATGTAGTGAGCTTTGATGAAGATGAAGTTTCTGAGCTTTGATTTGACCAGCGTTTCAGCAAGTTAATTGTTAGCGAATTCGTCAAGAAATTGGTAACCTTGCTTCTCATCAGAACTTCATTTATATAGGCACTTTGAGAAGATGACCGTTGGGAGCATTTAATGCTTTGGGTATTCCGTACAACATTGCATTTAATGTTTCACGCTTTTGTCAACTACCTCGAGCCTTGTTCACGCTGTGTCTACTGACGTTGCCTTTAATAGCTTCCAACGTTCCTTTTGTCAGTCAGCGTAGCCTGCCACCTGTACTTTCTTCTGATCTGATGTTTGTGAATAAAATGTTTGAATATCATCAGAGTCAAACAGCTTGGTGCATAGCATCTTCTTGTCTTCTGACCTTGAAGTGCTTTTGAGTGTGATACCATGAGAACTTCAGTGCTTCTGCTTCTGATCTCAAGTTCTTCTGATGCTTCCATAGACCCATGTTCTGATTCTGCCTTGACCATCTTCTGATGTCTTGCCAGACCATGTTCTGATGTTGCATGCTGAACCTTCTGAGACAAAGCTTCTGAGCGCTGATTTGTGCATACTCTTTATATATTTCCTGAAAGGGAAATTGCAATGTATTAGAGTACCACATTATCTCACACAAAATTCATATCCTTGTTATCATCAAAACTAAGAATATTGATCAGAACAATTCTTGTTCTAACAAAATGTGCGCAATGATTCTAAAAGTCTATCTGAAAGTAATGTCATAGAGAATGTTTTAACAACATCTGAAGACATTGTGAAGGTAAAGGGTATGTTAGGTATTTGTAACCAAAACATATTATAGCAATTAACCTATATGGGGGAATACTTTTTGGGCTTTTTAAATATCCACGATTTGAAACTTCCCTCACTCAGTATGCATATAAAGCTCCCTCGCTCTCCTATTCTTCTACAAACGGCAAACATCCTTGTTGGTCCTTCTCGCTACTTATTAAGGTTGAACTGCTCGGATTCTTCTCACAAGTGTGACACAAGTTATATCTCAAAGAGTTTCAAAATGTCTCAGCAATCGTGTGATGCATCTCCCGTATCTGACTCGGCAACACCGGATGAGTCCTCTAACCCTAATAGGAGTCTGGAGGTTGTACCTTTAAGGACGATTAGTAGTGATGATGTAAAGGCCACAAAGCCTAAAACAGCACATGCAAAACGACCCAAGGAGGGTATTCATAACAAGGGCGCCAAACCTTCTACATCTAATACCATAGAGGAACTTAATAAAGAAGGAACCAGATATGTCGATAAAGCAATTACCAGAATTGTTACACGCATTCTGAAGGAAAACCATCAAGTTCCTGGGATATCTGTCCCTCTTCAAACCATAATGCCTAATCCCTTAAGAACACCAGTAAGGCTGAAGTTGCTCACACCTCTGGTTGTGACCCAACTGAAGAGGAGATCATTAATAATGGACAAGGAGGTGCTGAGAATACCAATGTTACTGAGGATGTCAATGACATTGAAGAGAATAAGCACACTAAGGTCAATACTGAAACAGGTACCAATGTGGTAGACTTAGATGAGTATTCTGACAACGAGTTACTTGCCTCATTAAATCCGAGTGTAGCCAACAGGATGATGACTAGAAGAAAAGCCAAAGCTATTTCCCAAAGTTCCCCTGAAAAGAATGTAGAAGCTAAGAGCACTGTTAAAGACTCTGTCAAGAAGAAGAGTAATTCTGCTGGTCCTATCAAGAGCAGAGCTGTGGCTAAGAGTGTAGGGGTTAGTCCCTCAAATTCCTGGAGCAAGGTTGTTCCAAAGAAAAGAAAGGAGAGGGAAATTGTTGAATATGAGTCTGATGTTGAATGGGATGTCCCTAACATTCCATCAAGGAAGAAGCCTACAACAAGCAAGCTTGCTGCAAGTATTCCTGAAATACCTATTGATAATGTGTCATCCCACTATGCCTCTAGTGCCAGCAGGTGGAAATATGTGCTCCAAAAGAGACTGGCTGTTGAAAGGGAGTTGGCTCCAAATGCTCTTGAGAACAAGGAATCTTAGAGCTAATTCAGGAAGCTGGACTATTAAAAACAGTGTGCAACCTTCCCAAATGTTATGAGAGGCTGGTAAAAGAATTTATGGTGAACTTATCTGAAGATTGTGGAAACAGAAAGAGTGTGGACTTCAGAAAAGTGTTTGTGAGAGGTAAGTGTGTTTCTTTCTCTCCTTCTGTGATTAATAACTTCTTGGTAAGAACAAATGAAGCTCAACCTGGGCTTGAAGTGACAGACAACAAGGTTTGTCAAGTGATCACAACCAAGCAGGTAAAAAGCTGGCCCTTAAAAGAGAAACTAACTGCAAGTAAGCTGAGCATCAAGTATGCAATGCTTCACAAGATAGAAGCAGCTAATTGGGTACCAACAAATCACAAGTCCACTATTTCAACTGTTCTTGGCAGATTTTTGTATGATGTAGGAACAAAGGCAAAGTTTGACTATGGAACATATATTTTTGACCAAACTATGAAGCATGCTAGAAGCTTCAGTGTTAAGGGTCCAATTGCCTTTCCATCCCTCCTGTGTGGCATAATTCAGACTCAGTATCCCAACATTCTCAATGAACATGATGTAGTATGCAAAAGAGAAAGTCCATTGGCTTTCCACTATAAATTGTTTTAGGGTACGCATGTTCCAGACATTGTCATGACATCGGCTGAAACATCCAAGTCTGGAGCATCAGCCAGCAAAGCAAAAGTCATAGCAATGTTAAAAGAGACCTGCAAAGAGCTGGAAGCTAGGAAGATATCCCTTGAAAAGATGATAAGCACTCTGGAAATGGATGAGAATGTGGATTTTGCAGATGCTGTAGAGATGGCAGATGAAGATGAATAAGAGAAGGAAGTAGAACCTGAAGAAGATGTGGAAGAAGTGAGTACCAGTCCTACTGATGGCTCTGAGAAAAGAAGTTATGCAGACACCTCAAGTGGGTCTGACTCAGGGCAGTAAATGCGGCTAGAGTTCTGTTTGTTTCTTTTGCTTTTTTTTGTTTTTTTTTGTTTTGCCCTATTTCGTTTAGTTTTGTTTGCATTTTATTCGATTTAATTCAGTTTAAGTTTTGTTTGAACCTATTTGAATTTTGGAGAGAAGACAGTAGTTTGCTTTGGCAACTTTTATGGCCAAACAAGGGGAGAAGTAGTAATGTCACCCCAAGACAACAAGTATGGTGTTGCGTGATCAACAAATTTGATGTGCTTATTTTTGTGTTAATCTGTTTGTGCTTGTGCTGCTCTTGTGGTGTGGTTGGTTTTGATCTGTTTGAGCACTGTGTGCATACTGGTGGTGTATGTTGTCTGTACTGTATTAGCTCTGTTTGTGTTTGCTTTATTTCTGCTGCAAGTGTTTCTCTGATATGGTGTGACAGATTGTTTTAGCCAAAAATTTGCCAAAGGGGGAGATTGAAGATGTTTTTCATGTTGGTTGCATTTGTGGTAAAACATACCTGAGTGTTTAATGTCATGACATGTTTGATATTGTGTTATGCAGGCTGCATTTGTGTTAAGCTAATACAGGTTCTGTAGTGAATGTCATGAGCGATGTCATGACATCCTTGTGTGACAGCAGGAGCTGTTATATTTTATTAATTATGTTTCTTGATTTCTCTCAATCTACAATTTAGGAAACCTTTTATTGTGTGCTGAATATTTCGTCCAGAAGATTTCGCTAACAACACATACTGTAAAAACCAGATGGCGTATAAATTAGGTTAACTTGGTTAACCCTAATGTGTTTCTAAAAAAGCCCAAGGCCCAAGAGCTGCATATAAAAAGTATGCAGTCCTAATTTGGAACGCAGAGACAGTAGATTGTTAATTATGAAGAACCATAGTTTTGTAGCTGTCTCTTGTACTCCGAGCAATTTTCTTTGATGATTGCGTTTGAATAGGTTGTGTTTGTTAATTGTCACTCTAAGCTTTTAAGCACGAGTGTGTGTCTCTTGATTGAAGCTTTTAAGTAGATCAAGGTGTGTTTTTGAAGTGTGTCTTCTCTCTGAATTTGTTTAATGTGTATTTGAAATCACTGTTGTGATTGAGGGGGAGTGAGCGAAGATACTCAGGTCTAGGAATAGATTGGAATTACATTGGGTAGGAATAGATTGGAATTACATTGGGTAGGTTTATATTGGATTCCCTCCCTAGCTTGATAGCCCCCAGAGTAGGTATTGTTGTATACCGAACTGGGTAAACAATTCTGTGTGTTCTTTATTATTTTTATGCGTTTCTGTTTTAACGTTTTGTGTTGTGTAATTGTGGATGTCATAACATCCAGTAAGACATCCAGCGTGAGTTACTAGAATTTTCAAAAATGGGAATCAATGATAATTCTAAGAGAAGAAACAGAAGTGTGGCATACAAAGCTATCGTTTAACACGATGAGGAGAGGGGAGAAGAAGATATTGATGCTAACCTGACTAAATCTATTGCCCTTCTTGAAAAAATATTTGGGAAGGACAATAGAAGACTTGACAGAAGATCAAGAAATACTGTTAATACCAATGTCAAAGACAATCTGCCTCTCAATGCCAAAGGCTTCAATCCTCAGCAAAAAGGTAAAAAATGGGATAAACAAAAAAAGGCAAGGGAATTCAATGTCATGAATGCGGAGGTTTTCGCCACATTCAAGCACAATGTACCAACTTCCTTAGGAAAAAATAAGGGACGAGGATAATGAAAGTGAAAAGACAACAATGTAGTTGCCTTCATAACCCATGTATGATCCAAATCCAAAGTGCATGATAATGGAGAGCAAAGTGATGAAGATATCTTTAATGATGATCTTGTTGAAGCCTACAAGTTGTTGTATCTCAAGTGCAAAGAAGAATGAATAGCTGGTGACAAACAAAAAGAAAAAAAAATAATGTTCTACTTCAAGACAAAGCCCATCTTACAAGTGTGGAAAACTAAAGAAGAAACTATAAGCCACATATCCTACACCTCCTTTAGAGCTTTCTACATGGAAGACCTGCATTTTGACAGTGGTTGCTCCAGACACAAGATTGGGGAAATAACTACTTGAAAGATCTGAAGTCTTACTCAAATAACTATGTTAACTTTCGTGATGGGGCTAAAAGAAAATCGTGGAAAAGGAAACTTGGATTATCTAGACCTCCCTTGTCTGGATGATGTTCTCCTTATTGAATCCCTCACTTTAAATCTCATCACCATTAGCCAATTGTGTGATAATAAATTATATGTCAATTTTGACCGTTCTGAATGCACTATGAGTTATAGCTAGTTTGAAGGAGTAAATTTCCCTCGAGGGTCGAGTGTTGGATGGAAATATCTACTTTAAAAATATGCTAAGGCTTTTGGTCCTTCTTATATGGCACTTAGTGAAATCCTTCTCCATAGACAACCTTCGACAGAGATGCAAAGCTTAAATTTATATGGACCTCATGCTCCCAATTATGGTTATTTCTTTTTATATGTTGGCATTCTCTTTATGGTGGAAAACTATTTCCCAAGAACTCAGAATGAGATAAGAGACAACTCTTTTGTGTAGGATTATTAAGAGACATTGGATACTTTCTTTCCCTTCGTCGGAAAGGGCGGTCCGTATCATGCCTTCACTAAGGTGGATCCTCCATCAGACTGGGGGGTACTTTTCCCTGAAGGAAATAAGAGGATATGCATCAAGTATTACAGGCGTGTCTTCCATCAAATGTTGATAAGCTTATGAACAAAACTTTTAGGATCACCTTTCCCATGCTATATTTATTCAGTATCACAAGTACTCTCAACTTAGATTTTTACTTCATGTGAAGTATCTGTATTTTAAACCTAACCTTTTTTCAATTTCTTTTCCTTTTATGTATATGGAAAAAAATATGAGGTTTTCTTATATGTCTACTCTAATGTGCATGGAATAAATTTTATTATTTTATAATTTATAGATAAGGTTAGGAAAATTACCATATAAGTACACCTAATACACATATGTGAATAAATGATTGCTCCATGACCATACTTTCTAAATATTAATAATAATAATAATAATAATAGTAATAATAATAATAATAAATAATAATAATAAAAATAATAAAACCATAACAATAAGAATATCTTTACATAATTAAGGAGAATACAAGGAGTAGTTTTTTTAAAAGTAATTTGCACATAGCAAAATTTGAACTTAAGACCTTGAAAGAAACATACTCTCAAAATCAAAGCTTTCATCATTAGGCCCCACACATAAGAAGGTAGTTGTTATAATCTAACATATACCATGGTGCCTAAAACTCTCTTTTGAATTTGTTCTCTCAAAATAAAATGAAAAGTAGTGAATAATAACTTTAGTTTAGTTTATGGAGAGTTTTTCTCCTTTGCTTCCATACTTCCTTTAATTCTATTTACTACTTTTTATCTATCAATCCTTTATTTAGGGAGGGCTACGGTTCGATCCCCCGCAACTACGATCGGAAGGGGGCTAGAACCACTTGATGCCAGAACTGAACCCCGAACCGGACTAAATCGGTGGTGATAAACTAAAAAAAATAAAGAGAAAAAAAATCAACAATCTCCCCCCTTCTAATTTAGTGGTAGAGCTCCAAATTCCATAAGCTTTCGTGCATAACTCCTATTTTTTCAAGTAAGATTTTGGTCACCATATATTCAAACAATTATTATCAGTATGAATTTTATCAGGTTTTAATTATTAAGTTTTGAATATATCACATATCTAGTGATATCTCACATAGATGTGTTTTGACCTCGAGTGAAAACTCAAATTTTTACTCAAGTGGGTTGTGATCTGACTATTACAATACATGACATCCTTCGGTTGTTCTTGCCTTATACCTGAGTCAAAAGCTATTAAGCTCAGTTTTCAACTTGTACACTCATTTGTTTTTTTGTTCTCTCATACCTTTTTAACAAATCTACCAATATATAAATTATACTTTCATGCAGGGATTATATTTCTTTTACGTCTTTTAACCACTCCTTCTTATGGTCATCTATCCTAAATTTTTCATAATACTACGGTCCTCCCCCATTGGCGAGTAACTCATATTTCGTCTAAGGATATATGGTTTATGACTCTTGAATATCTTCTTCTTCATCCTCATAGTCTTCACCATATATTTATTTTCATCACAACTTATATTATCATATGTTACTTTTGTAGTTCGATTATTATCAATTTGAGGTTCATTTTCTACATCTCCTATATCTTCTATTTCATTTCTCTCATAATTCTCTAGAATTAGAATTGGATCCATAATTCTCTAGAATTGGAATTGGATCCAAGTTAATTAGATGTTCTCTAGATATAACAGACTTAACTTTCTTTTGAATATGTTCAATATTCTAGTCTTTTAAAAGACAACTTCTTCTAATAATATTTTTCTCGACAGGATCCCATAACTTGTACTAAATACTTCATTTATAAATCCTAAGGAGATAAATCTCTTCGACTTGGACTCGAATTTAACTCTCTCACCTTTCGAAACGTAAGAAATATTTTACAACTGAACAATTTCAAATGGTTGTGGGATACATCTTTCCCTGTCCAAAAATCGTTTGGACTATCACCGTCCAAAGGAGCTAGAGGGGATAAGTTGATCAAATCTAGTGCGCTCATCTAAAGCTTTGCCTAAATTGTTCCCACCCTTTCAACAATAGTTTTTTTATCCTCTCAGCCACACTATTTTGTTGAGACATCCTCATAACATATCTTTCATGTCAGATTCCATTGATCATCCAATACTGTTTGAAAACTCTCATTTCTCCTTTATTGTCAATGCATACACATTTTAACTTTTGACCAATTTCTCACTCAACACTAAGAGCATCTCCAATGGTGCAACTCATTTTTGAGATTTTTGTGGGACCCATTTAAGACACATCATCTTAAAGCAACTCACTTACTTTTTACTCCAATGGTGCAATTCTAAAGAACCCATATTGGGTCCCACAATTTTACTTTATATATTAATATTTTATTCATATTAAATTTTTTTGATTTAAAATAATAATTTAAAATATTTAAATTTAAATTAATATAAAATAAATAAAATTAAAATTAAACATAAAATTTAAAATGATAATTAAGATTAATTTCAAATACATGGCATAATTAAAAACAATAAAAATAAATAACATGATAGAATTACTCAAATTTAAATTTCTTCATCCTCGTGTCCAAAATGTTCCCAAATATGTTCGACTAAATCTCTTTGAAGTTGGCGATGAACTTGTTTTTCACGAAGACTTGCTCTTCTTTGCAGTCTTGTTGCAAGATTCAGATGAGGACCGTTAAATGTTTCAGTCGGTGAGTTGTTGTTACCTACATTATCATAAGACTAATCAAAATCACCTCCATATGTGTGCGTTCGTCTTCGACAATCATGTTGTGCAATATGATACAAGCATATATGGTATGCTTGAGGGTTTCTATGTGCCAAGCACGCGCTGGACCACGTATTATTGCAAATCGAGATTAAAGCACTCCAAATGCCCGTTCCACATCCTTTCTAACTGATTCTTAGTGTTGTGCAAATAGTTTTCTCTTTTCTCCTTGTGGCATTGAAATGGTCTTGACAAATGTAGCCCACTCAGGATATATACCATCTGTAACGCCCTGATTTCGATATTTATTTTATTACTTATTTATTGGTGTGTTTAGTGTTTAAATTGGTGTTTTGTTATTATTATATTAAATTTGTTAATTTAACTATAATATAACAATAGGATGATTTAATTAAATTAGACTAAGTGTGTAATTAGTAGATGGGGGGTGTGTACTAAGCCCATTAGTAACTTAGTAATTAGTATGTTTTAATAAAAATAATAAGGGAATTAAGAAAATAAAAAGAGAAGTTATTGAACATTAGAAAAGAACGTAAAATTCAGAGAAGAGGCTAGGGCAAGAGGTAGAAGAACTCCACAATTGTTGAGGAAAAATCAAGCTTCAATCCAAGGTAAGGGGGGAGAATGGGTTCTTTAAATGGTGACTCAAGCATGAGAGGGTAGTGAGGGTTCCTTCCCCTCTTTAGGTTTCATAATTGATAAGTTTGATTTCTTCCTTGATATGTTAATTGATTTGTTTTGTATGTTGTTCTTCTTGACTACTGATTTACTGTATGATTTCTAGACGAAATTCTGGTTTGAATTGATGAATTATGATGTGGATTTGGATGTTGGTTGAGTTGTTATGTTCATAGGAGAAACTAAATCTGAGTGTATAATTGTCCAATTTGACGAGTAGAAATTGAGTTGTTATCATGTAAAATTGATGTAGAATAATAGGTTAATGAATCTAGATGAAAGGTATGAGTTAATAGGTGAAAATATGTTGTTTTGGACCTGAAATCGCAGACTGGAAGTGATGAAAATGAGTGAAGAACGAACTGGTGCGAGTGCAGATCTGGAAAACTGATTTTTCTGTCAGTCTGTGTATGATACGCGAATGGGTTGGGGCCATACACATATGAGGGACAAGCCTAGGGGCTATACGCGTATGGTACGCAGCCCTGTCCCAACACAGTGCAGCCTTTCTGGTAGAACATGTATGGTACGCATATGGAAGGGGGCCATACGCGTATGGGGAAGTGATACGCGTATGGGGGAAATTTTAGTGGAAATCAGGTTCTGGTGGTACGCGTACGGTACGCGTATGGGCAAGGGGGCATACACGTATGTGCTAGCTGTACGCGTATGGTCAGGCTAATGTGCAGAATTTCCCATTTTTGTGATTTTCTTACGATTCTTGAGTATAATGAGTACCCTTTCGAATTCCCTTGACCAGTGAGACTTAAGTAGATATAGGAAGGCTATGCAAGTTATACATTTGGACACAGAATGTTATGATAAGATTTATGATTGATTGTTGTGAATGTTGACTATAAGAAAATGAAATCATCGTTGCGTGTTGTTGCACAAGTTGATAGCTTAATGGCAATGAGTTGAAGGCCGATGCCTTGTGTTGTTGGATTGTGTTGATTTTGATGTCCATATTGCATACATATGTCGTTGAGGACTTATGCACTGTTGTTGGCCTGGATTGGCATTGTTGAGGGGGAGGGGAGGGAATATTTTGAACAAATTTTATCTTCCTTTTATATTTTTTGTATTTTTATATCTTTATCTTATTATCATTATATGCGTTTAAATTTTTTTATTTTACTTTTTATATTTACTGTTACTTTTTAATTGTCGTAATGTTTTTGTTTAAAATAATTTTTGTTAGAATTTATTGTATTCGATAATTTTTTTAAAATTATATATTACTATCATTACGTTTTTATAAAATCTTTCATGATGAACTCTGATTGAATACTCAATGAATTTGTATTTGAATTATAAACGGTAAATATTATGAGTCTTATGGTAAAACAACAAGGATAAAAAAGTAAATTAGTTTAAAAATACCTTCTCTCTCTTGTGAACTAAACATATTTGTAAATAAAATTCCTCCTCTCCCTTCCCCTTTCATATTTTGAACCAAATATATAACTAATTAAAATTTCTCCTCTCCTTTTCCCTCACCTTACCTCCCCTTGATAAAAATCTCTCCCCCCTCGATTTAACCAAACACACCCTTAGATAACAGAGTCTTTTATGATTAGAGGACACCCTTAAGTAGTTGGTTATTCATATACTAATTAGTAGGGCCGACCCAAAGCAAGTGCAACCAGCTCTAATGCACAAGGCCCCCAAATTTAACTCACATAAACTTTGCAAGACAATTTTAACTCATCCATAGCGTGACATACTTCATTTATAGCTTATTCTTCCTTTAGACATTTGAAATACTCAACGTGAAACTTTTCTTTCTTTTTCTCTATCTTTGTTCTCTTTGGATAAAACAATGGAAATCATTACATTGGTATGCTGAGATTGAATTTTTTAATTTTATTAATATCAGTTTTGGTGAAGCTCTTTAGCATTTAGCTTTTTAATCAATTAATTTTCAAAATTGATTATAACGACTCATTGATTGCTACATAACTGTTCATGTTGTAGTTAGAATATCTTAAGGCGCCGTCTTTGGTGCGCGAGGTGCCTAGGTCTCTCACGTGAGAGATCTTTTTTTTTTTTTTTTTGTTTTCAAATGAACAAGGGCCATTAGATATGAGATACACCATTGTTATCCTAAACCTCTCCACACCCAATAAATCACTTATTAATAATCTCTCCACAGCCAATAAAATCACTTATTAATATTTATTATATTTATTATAATTATTAATTTTTGTTTCATCTTCCCCAGTTTCGTTCTCAATTTTTCTTTAACAATCTTCTCAATTTCTCAAAACAATCTTTTCGTTTCGTCATTCCTTCCCGTTTCTTTCCAATTTCTCTTTTTTCATTTTTCTATTTTTAGCTTCTTATTTAGGGTTTTTTAGCTTCTGATTTCTTTCCAATTCATTTTTCAAAGCTCGATTCGAAGATGGATGGTGGGGATGTTGATGGGCATGATGAAAGTTTACGATGTAAGTGAAATTAATGGGTGGGAGTCTACCTGGTTCATCAATTTTTCTTTATTTTTTGTTAATTTCTTCAATCAAATTAATGGTTTCATGTTTCAATTTCAGTAGGAAATTGGGAATTTGTGAACACGATAAAGAATCAAATTTGGTTGTTTTATGTGGAAAATGGTGTTTTTATCTTTTTAGGGACATGGGTTTCTTTTTTTTTCGGAACTTCATGAAAAGAAATCAGATGATCCTAAAAAGAGCAAGGTTGAGAAATCTATGTACTTAATCTTAGTGAATATTTTATTTGTCTGCAAGAAGTAACTGATTTATTACCCCAATCTTTCTACTCTTGTTACCTGTGTTGTCTGTCATGTTAGGCCTATTTAAAATGTGTTTTATTTGATGTGTTTGCATAATGATTGTATAACATGTCTACTTGCTTCATACACAATTGCTTTTAACTTGATAGCTGTCGCCTCGGTTTTTCTGTGGGATGCGAACTGACTTTTCTTTTATTTTTGAGTTGTGAAAATCAGAGAGTCGCCACCGACTTATATTTTATCCAATTAAGAAAAGGTTTATAAAAGAAACAGAAAAAGACCTTAAAGAGATTTTGGGTTCGGGGGTAGGTTATACAAAGGGAAGGTGTTTGCACCCTTTGTATCCATGGTTATCCATGGGCTCTTAATTGCTTAGGTCACTTGTTTGAATCGTTTGCCTTGTTTTGAAATGCTTGTATGTGGTTTTAAATATTTTTGTAAAGAATTAACTTTGTAATGATCCTTGTGCGGATGTATACAAAGTGTTTATCTTTCGAAAGATGTTTTGATGGTTTAAAAAAGATTTTTAACTTTGTAATGATCCTTGTTTGGATATAAACAAAGTGTAGTGTTTTGAAAGTTTGTTTTAAAAAACAGTGACGTGGAAAAGCTTTTGTTGTTTTTGAATGAGCAAGTAATTAGGAGGTATACCTGTCGCGGGGAAAAATCGTATCTTTTTCGGGATGAGACACCTGATGCCTTCTTTGGGCTCGAGTGCTCAAAAAATGATTTTTCTTTTGTTTCGACCAAACTTTTTATTGTTTCCAAAGTAGGAAAAGGAAAAAAGTTGCAATAACCTAAAAAGTGGGGGAGAGATTCCGGGTAAGAGGGTTGGTTATACGAAGGGAAGGTATTAGCACCCAACGTATCTATAGTACTCTATAGGTTTCTTTGTTATGTTTGTTTCATTCTATGTTACGGTGGAGGTTCTTTTGAAATAGGTGGGACCTAAGGTGTTTGTTTGATTATGCTCGCAAAGATCATCGCGATCTTCTGCATACATATCCCTTAGAGGGAATCAGAGCATTTGTAGCTCGGGGTCTACGGGTGCTAAGGTTTGAGTGGTTTGAGGGAGAAGTTTTGCTCGCCAAGGATACGACCTTGTGCCTACGTATTCTCAAAGGGATGTTGAGAAAGTCAGAGCAATCGTAGTTCCCACTTATGCTAGTGGAAGCAAAGGAAAAGAGACAAATGTCATCTTAATGCTCGATGTATCTAATCTATATCATCACATACATCTGTTTGATTTTTTGTTTGAAATCTTTTCATTATAAGCCCTGGGCTGTGCCACTTATGGCGCTTGGAATGATAAAGATGTTTTTTTGTTTAGCCAGCCTTGTGGCAAAAACTTTCAATGAAGTCAGCCTTGTGACAAAAAGTTTTGATTAATCAGCCAGCCTTGTGGCAAAAGTTTCAATGAAGTCAGCCTTGTGACAAAAACTTTGATTAATCAGCCAGTATGGTGGCAAAACGGTTTGATTGATTAGCCAGCCTTGTGGCAAAAAAAAGTTTGATTGATTGATTGTTTTTGATGATATATAAGAGATACTCCTATCATAGAGATGATAAATGTCTAATCTCCTAGGGTATTTGATTTGGATATTGGGGATGCTTATAAGAAGCCCGTGGGTCCTTGTACGAAGCCCAAGAGGAGGCTATCCGAGGGTCCTTGCATTGTAAGCCCAAGAGGAGGCTATGGGAGGGACAATCGAGGGTCCTTGCATTGTAAGCCCAAGAGGAGGCTATGGGAGGGATAAGTCGTTTGTACGAAGCCCAAGAGGAGGCGTGGTATAGTTGGTTTGAGCTCTTAGAGCGATTTCACCGGGAAACCATACTCTATGTCCTAACCTAAACTAGGGAGATTCTTTGCACGAAGCCCAATAGGAGGCTATGGGGAACCTAGTGTTGTACTAAGTTAAACAAGTATATATAACACGATCACAAATATGAACAAGTATGAACAAACATGGACAAACATGAACAAATATGAACAATTACATATATATGACAAGGTGTGCGTATATAATGGAGTTTATGAAGGAAATATACCTGTAAGCATGATCCATTTGTATACACGGGGCTCGGGACTTATACTTGGGGAGAGGCCCATTGAGTTCATTCAAAAGCTTATGTAAACAAGTATTTACAAAAGATGTTGGGACTTATACCTACATGGAGGCCCATGGTATTTTTGGGAAGATTTAAAGAAAACCTTCATTTTTGATTTGTTATTCGAGGTTCAAAACCAACTTGAATCGAGGTATGTACAAAAGTGTATGTACAATGATTGTTTTGTTAAAACGCGAGGTTTCGTCGTTTGAAAACAGTTTGAAAGTTTTGAAAGAAGTTTTTAAAGAAAAACTGTACAAAGAAAAAGGAATGGGACTTATACTCTCTAATATTCGAGAGGCCCAGATTAATTTTTGAAGAAAAACCCTAATTTTGATCTTGTTATTCGAGGGTTTAAATCAATTTGGTCGAAGTATAAAAGATAGGTATATACAATGAAAAAACCTAAATTTATACAAAGGAATGGTTTTGAAAATCAATTGATCAATCCAAAGATTTAATCAAGAGTTTTTGAAAAGAAAAATCAAAAAGAAAAGGTTTATTTGTTTTAAAACGGTGATCGCTTGTTTTTTTAACGGTTTGAAATTTTTGAAAGAAATCAATTTAATTAAGATGAAAGCAAAGATTATACTTAATTAATACCTAAATGATTATGGTTTTGATCACAAAATATTTACAAGTAGTTAATTTTGAAAAATCAAATGAAAAACAATTTTTAAAGTATTTAAAAACATGTCATTTTAAATCTATTTAAAAATGTATTAAATAAATATTTTTTTGTGATTTTTTTGAATATTCATAAAATACATATATTAAATGATAAGTGTGCAAAAAATGAAGTAAAAATGAATTGATTTGATTGGTTAATTAACTAGTTAAAGTCGTAAAGAAAATGATGAAAATAGGTGTCAAAAAATTGGGTTTTGGTCCTGCCAGGGTTTGAACCCACGCCCTGAGGTTCACTACTCAAAACAACAACCAACTGAGCTGCGCGCGCAGCTTGTTAGTGACACACGTTCCATTCAATATATTGAAAAAACAAACATTTGAAATTTATGAACAAAAAATGGCGCCAAGAACACATCCCTATTCTGATTTTGAATTTTTCTGAAACTGAACCAATTTGATCAAGTGAATAGCCTATCTTGCTCGATTTTTCACAAGGAACATGATGGTATCCTCATAATTCATTTATTTCCTCTCTAAGATCATCAATTTTCTGGAAATCGTGAAGAATCCTAATTCTATGATTCAATCTGAAATCGTGTATGTGCAAGTTATGATGCAATTGATTGAGGGTTAATGATCCATATGTATGCAGAAACATGATGGTAAACCAGTTTTCCATTTATGATGCATGAATGATGGAGTTTGAAGTTCAAAGCACTTACCTCAAAAACTTGCAAAACTGGAAATTGAAATCGTGCCTGGAGGTGTTACAGATGTTGCTTCTTGATCTGGACAACTTCAATGGACCTTATGGAAGGTGTTTGAATGCCTGGAATGATCTGAAAACTCCTGGATCAAAGTGTGGAACTTGATCTGCAGTAGGAGCCAGTGAGGATCGAATTTGATGATGGAGATGTTTCAGATTGTTGGTGAGTGTTTGGATAGTTCATATGTGACATATATGAGGTGTTGGAAGTGTTAGTTTGGACAGATATGAGCTTGAGTGAAATTTGGCATGATAAGGCTCAATATGTGTTCATATGGAAGTGAGGTAGTAATTTTGAGATTTAGGGTGTTTTGGGGTGTATGAATGGATCAAGCACATCCCATATGATGTTTATGAGTTGTGAGAAGCATTACTTTGGCTAGAACTTCAAGGGTTTAGAGGTTGAGATTTCTACCTCTCTGAAACTTAAGAAACTTGCAATTCAAGAAAGAAAGAGAAAACCTATCTTTTGTGAGGTTTTGGTGTGATTTTGAATGAAGTTTGGACCTCTATTTATAGGCCAAGAGTTCTGAACTCAGACCTTTGCAAGTTGATCAAGAAGTGATGATTTGGCTTAAGAGATAAAATGGAATCTTTTACATTTAATGCAAAATGGTTAAAGTGACTTAACCATGGTTATTCTTCCAAGCTTCTTATCCTCTTCCATTCTGATCTTCAAATCGGAAAATATCTTTCAATTATTGCTTTGATGTGTCATTACTTGCATTAGAGGCCATATAGCATTGAAACTTAGTGAAAAATGGTGAAAATTCAAGCATAATGGTCACTAATGTCAAAATTCAAAACCATAGCTATGCTCCATATTTTTTCATGCTCTTGGACATTTTGGAAAGCTCATGTTATGTACTTCAAAACCCTAGTTGAAAGTTTCTTCAAGACCTTTAAGGAAATGGGTGAAAAAGATCCATGAACTTTGAAGAAAGTGAGATTTTAAGTGAAATTTTCAAAAGATACCAACTTTGAAGCTACATATCTCTTAAATGGTTGATCTTTTGGAAAATCATTATATGTGACAAAGTTGTTCATTGGATCAAAATCTTGAAAAAACCATTGAAAAACACTTAGAAATTTTTCTAAGTATGAAAGTCAAACTTTTGACTTTCTGATTCTTGATTGATTTTCTTGATTTTTCTTGATCAAATGACTTCATATATCATATATTGATGATTCAAAACTTCAAAAGTCATGGTTGACCAAAATTTCCAAAAAGTCAATGGTGATCTTGTACAGTTGACTTTTTCAGACGAATCGCGTTTCTGGAGATTTCAAATGAACCAGGCTATCCTCACCAAATGAATGGTATGAATGAATCATGTTGATTTATTGGAGGACCTTGAACCATGGTTTAAGTTTTGGCACCATGTTCTGATTAAAAAGTCAGTGGTTCAGGTGAATTAGGTCAAAAACCCTAATTGTCGACCTGATGAAATTGATGACTGTGGATCTTGAATTGAGATGTAATTTCCATTGGATATTGTCATAGGGATTATTTGAAGATGATTGAAACCTTTGAGTGATCCCCTGGGGATTTTTAGGGTTTCCCAAATGTGATCCCTGATTTCAGTCCCTGATAGTTCAAAACCCAAATCTGATGATTTGAAATTTCACTGTTGATTAACCCTTGTGTAGGAGATGTCCAAAGCCAATGAATTAGGTCAACATGATGCACTTGGGGTCTCGAGGTCATGTCCCAAGTCATTAGGTCAAACCCTGAGCAAAAGTCAGGAGTATGCTATCTTTAGTCAAAACCCTAATCTGGTTGATTCAAAGTCTCTAAGCTTGTTGAAATGAATTTTTAAGGACCAAATGTTGATTGTTGATGAAGATAGTCCATTTGAGATGAAGGGAGAACAAAACCCTAATTGGTTGTTGCTTGTACTGATGAGTGATTTCTTGATTAAACCCTGCTGAGCACAAGTAGCAAACACAAGCTATGCAATTTGTTAGAGATGCAAATGATGCATATGCATATGATATGAGGTGGTATCTTAGGTCAAAAATTGGGGTATGACAGATGCCCCTATTTAAGTTTCTTCAACCTGAGATATGAAGATTGAAAATCTCCGTTTTGATAGGGTGGAAGAGACTTAAATATCAGAAGACGCGAATTTTGGACCTAAGATACCAAAATTGCGAATGATGCAAGGATATCTTTACCGACGGGATATCAAGAACTGACTCCACTGGGGACAAAAGACCGGGAAGGATGTCTTAATCCGTTTTAGGAAGAGAATCCGTTTTCTTTTTTTTTGGGAAAGCAAGTGTATGCTTCACTGGGGATTGATAGCTTTGTGAGAAAAGCTTACCTATCGACATTATCGACTATCAGCATGGGGATAGACTTGTTTAATAATGCGAAGGTGAAAGGTATGAAACTATATTACCGACTATCAGAATGGTGATAGACTTGACATGGTAAAAAGAGTTTCAAAGGTTCGGTTAATATTACCGACTATCAGCATGGTGATAGACATGTTAAATAATATAACCAGAACAAAAAGGTTACCGACTTCCAGCCTCGTGATAGTGGTTCTGAAGACATGATCAATTATCAGCCGAGTGATAAAATGATTCTAGAGACTTTTCTAGGGAAATTACTGGTTATTCAGCCTTGTGAACAGTAATAAAGCCCTGATTGTCACATGGTCTTCATGATTGATTTCCTAAAGAGGAAAAATCTTTTGAAAGAGACATAAGCTGCTCGGATGATGAGGCTATTCCTTATTGTCTGTTTTTCACGACTCTGTTTGGGGAATCGGAATTTGAATTTCTGGTAAAGACAGGGTTCTATCCATGAATGAATTGGAAAGAAACAGTCAAACAAGACTTTGTACCCAATGAGGAATGAACTCAACTGGGGATTTTCTCCTTCGTTTTGAGAGGAGAAACTAAAGCAACCTTCTTCCACGAGGAATGATCTCAGTGGGGAACTGGAGAAAGAAGATGTTCTTTTTGCTTATGGGTGACAACCTACTGGAGAGATGACACGCCCATACCTGTTTCTTTTTTCTTTTTCTTCTTTTTTTCTTTTTTTTCTTTTTTTGGGATAGATATATCCTGAACAAGTGATTTTGAAGCAAACATTGAAAAAATGCAAGAATGCATAAATGATGCAAATATGTATGAATGATGAATGTCATGAATGTAGCATGCATGCTGACGAAATTGACAGACAAAGAAGCGTATACTGGAGAGGGACCGACGTCGCAGTACAACCAGATACTTGGCAAATGTTCTTCAGCGCGGTGTAGATAACACAGGTGATGAATGGTGCTGCATGTTTTAAACTTCTCTGGGGAAGACAAGCGTCTTTTCTCACTAAGATGGAAGAACTTCTTCACTGGAGATAGAAAATCTTGGTTACTGGGGATAAAAGACCTTCTTCACTGGGGATAGAAGAGCTTTTCCTATCATAATCTTTGATTCATCCTATGGAGATAGTTGTTGATGTTCCTTCTGTTGTTCACCACTCAAAGGAAAGTTTCGCTTTTATTTTGAAAAAGAAAAGTAAATTCATTTAAAACTTCTTTTTTCTTTTTCTTTCAAAAGTGAATAACACAACTAAAGCGTCATTTTGCAAGCTAGAAGAAATCAAGAATTGCAAACAAATGGGCACAAGGCTCAAATTTATTTAATAGGATGGTAATCAGCTAAAGGCGTGATTCCATAGAGTATTTACAAAAGTTAGAAATGGTAAATATACGGAAAAGGCTACATTGAAAGCAATAACCACCATTCCCCCTAACAACTTTGAGTTCCAACTGTGCTTGTTGCTTCAGATTGGCGATGATTTGATTGAAGATCCTTTGATGAAAAGACTCTTCAGGTGACGAAGTACAGACTGATGCAGTTACTTTGTCATAAATCCTTAATTTTTGCCTAGACTGCCCTTTCAGGTTCTCAATCTACCAAGATGAATTTTTTTCTATTTATTGTCTCTAATTTTTTCCTGGACCGCCCTTTCGGGTTTTCAGTCCACCGAGACGATCATTTTTGCCTAAGTCGCCCTTTGCGGGTTTTCGACTTACCGAGCTGTTCTTTTGTATTTTTTAGACAAAGTATTTCTTGATTGCATCAGCATTCACAGGATGTGGGAGTTCATCACCATCCATGGTTGCAAGAGTCATGGCGCCGCCAGATAATGTTCTTTTGACAACATACGGGCCTTCGTAATTAGGAGACCATTTGCCCCTAGAATCTGGTTGAAAAGACAAGATCTTTTTAAGCACGAGGTCGCCTTCTTGAAATTCACGAGGTCGAACCTTTTTGTTGAAGGCTTGTTTCATCCTTGCTTGGTATAACTGTCCATGGCATAGAGCAGTCATACGTTTTTCTTCGATTAAGTTCAACTGATCGTATCTGCTTTGACACCATTCAGCCTCTGATAACTTAGTCTCCATGAGGACTCTCATTGATGGTATTTCAACCTCTACGGGGAGTACAACTTCCATGCCGTATACTAGAGAAAAAGGGGTTGCCCCTGTTGAAGTACACACTGAAGTACGGTACCCATGTAAAGCAAATGGCAGCATTTCATGCCAGTCTTTATAAGTGACGACCATTTTCTGGACGATCTTCTTAATGTTCTTGTTAGCAGCTTCAACAGCGCCGTTTATTTTTGGTCTGTAAGGAGAGGAGTTATGATGCTCAATCTTGAATTCCTCACATAATTCTTTCATCATTTTGTTGTTCAAGTTCGAACCATTGTCAGTAATGATCTTGCTGGGAACACCATATCGGCAAATGATGTTATTCTTGATAAACCTCACAACCACTTGTCTTGTAACATTGGCGTGAGATGCTGCTTCGACCCATTTGGTGAAGTAATCAATTGCCACCAAGATGAAACGATGACCGTTTGAAGCTTTTGGCTCGATCATCCCAATCATGTCGATACCCCACATGGAAAAAGGCCATGGAGATGAGAGAACGTTGAGTAGAGTCGGTGGCACATGGATCTTATCTGCGTAGATCTGGCACTTGTGACATCTCTTCACGTGTTTATAACAGTCAGATTCCATTGTCAACCAATAGTATCCTGCTCTTAAGATCTTTTTGGACATTGCATGCCCATTTGAATGAGTTCCAAAGGACCCTTCATGCACTTCATGCATTAACATGTCTGCTTCGTGTCTATCCACGCATCTGAGCAAAACCATGTCGAAATTTCTTTTGTATAGCACATCTCCGTTCAAGAAGAAACTGCCAGAAAGTCTCCTTAGAGTTTTCTTATCTTTGTTTGATGCCCCAAGTGGGTACTCTTGAGTTTGAAGGAAGCGTTTGATGTCGTGAAACCACGGTTTATCATCGATGACTGCTTCGGTTGCAAACACATAGGCGGGCCTTTCAAGGCGCATAATTCTGACTTTAGGCATATCATTCCAATGATTGACTTTGAACATGGAAGATAGAGTAGCCAAGGCGTCTGCCATTCGATTCTGATCTTGAGGTATATGATGCAATTCAACCTTGTTGAAGAAAGTCAACAGACGTCTTGCATAATCTCTGTAAGGAATCAAGCCAGGGTGGTAAGTTTCCCACTTGTCTTTGATTTGGTTGATCACGAGGGCTGAATCTCCATATATGTCGAGGATCTTGATCCTTAAGTCAATGGCTTCTTCGAGACCCATGATACAAGCTTCATATTCTACGATGTTGTTGGTACAATCAAATAGCAATCTGGCAGAGAACGGGATATGAGTACCCTTGGGAGTGATGATGATTGCCCCAATTCCATTGCCAAAAGCGTTTACTGCTCCATCAAAAATTAGGCCCCATCTTGATCCAGGATCAGGACCTTCTTCAGGTAACGGTTCGTCACAATCTTTCATCTTCAAGTACATGACATCTTCATCAGGAAAGTCAAACTTGAGAGATTGATATTCATTAATTGGCTGATGCGCCAAGTGATCGGCGAGAATGCTTCCCTTGACCGCTTTTTGAGCACGGTACTCGATGTCATATTCCGATAACAACATTTGCCATCGGGCAATCCTTCCTGTTAATGCTGGCTTTTCAAAGACGTACTTGATTGGATCCATTTTGAAGATTAACCAAGTAGTATTGTTGATCATGTGGTGGCGGAGACGTTTTGAAGCCCAAGCCAAAGCATAACATGTTTTTTCGAGCATGGAGTAACGAGACTCACAATCTGTGAATTTCTTACTCAGGTAATAGATGGCATGCTCCTTCTTACCGGTTTCATCTTGCTGTCCAAGCATACAACCCATGGATTCTTCCAACACGGTAAGGTACATGATTAGTGGTCTTCCTTCAACTGGAGGAATCAATATTGGTGGTTCTAACAGGTATTCCTTGATACTGTCGAACACTTTCTGGCAATCTTCAGTCCATACAACCCCTTGATCTTTGCGGAGAAGCTTGAAAATCGGCCCACAAGTAGCAGTCATTTGAGAGATAAATCTGGAGATATAGTTTAATCGTCTGAGAAATCCTCTTACTTGCTTTTCAGTTTTTGGTGCAGGCATCTCTTGAATAGCTCTGACTTTGTCGGGATCTACTTCGATACCTCTTTGGCTGACAATGAAACCCAAGAGTTTTCCAGATCTAACCCCAAAAGTACATTTGTTAGGATTCAAGCGAAGCTGATATTTCCTTAATCGTTGAAACAACTTCAAAAGGTATTTAATATGTTCTTCTTCTGTGCTGGACTTCGCTAACATGTCGTCCACATAAACTTCAATTTCTTTATGCATCATGTCATGAAAGAGAGTAGTCATTGCCCTTTGGTAAGTTGCGCCTGTATTCTTTAATCCAAATGGCATCACTTTGTAGCAAAAGGTACCCCATGGGGTGATGAAAGATGTCTTCTCCATATCTTCAGGAGCCATCTTGATCTGATTATAACCGGAGAACACGTCCATGAAGGAAAAGACATTGCACTTAGCGGTGTTATCAACCAACATGTCGATATGTGGTAATGGAAAGTCATCTTTTGGACTGGCTTTGTTCAAGTCACGGTAGTCAACACACATTCTGACTTTTCCATCTTTCTTCGGAACTGGCACTATGTTGGCCAACCATTGAGGATACTCAGAGGTGACAAGAAAACCTGCATCGAGCTGTTTTTGAATTTCCACTTTGATCTTGTTAGCCATATCAGGGTGAGTCCTTCGCAATTTCTGCTTAACTAGCGGACATTCTAGCTTCAATGGCAAGTAATGCTGAACAATATTGGTATCCAACCCAGGCATGTCTTGGTAGGACCAGGCAAACACGTCAACATATTCTTTGAGAAGGTCTGTCAACTTACTCTTGATATCAGCATCAAGCAGCGATCCAATGGTCACTTCTTTTTTGTCTTCTTCAGAACCCAAGTTGATCTTTTCTAGAGGCTCTTTGTGAGGCAGAATGGCTCTTTCCTCGTGCTTAAGTAATCGGGAGATCTCGTCCGGGATCTCTTCTTCGGCTTCGAACACAGGAAACTCAAAGTTGGGAGAGGGCATAGGGTTATTGCATTCAATGGGTTTATCAATAGTAAATCTGCACATATGATTTATATTTATTTTAGAAAATTTATGAATGCAAGAGTGTATGCAGATTTTTTTTGAAAATTTTTTTTTTTTTTTTTGGTTTTTTTAGGATTACCGTTTCCAGAAAAAAGCAAAAATAAAACATATAATGTAGGGAATTCAAAATGACGCTTTATTTATGATTCACCTTTGAAACAAAGCCCTAAACATAAACTCATTTGTCTTGGGCAGGACAAAGAGGGAAACTTTTTAAACAAAGCCCTATACACAAAGTTATTTGGGCGGAACATTTAAAAGCAAAGCCCTATAAAACATCTCTCTGCTCTGGGCAAGGCAGGAGGTCAAAATAACAGCGAGGTGATTACTTTGAGCGGCGAACAATATTCGGAACGTCAACAGCTTTCCAGTAGCAACGAACTCCTCTGTGTATTATGTATTCAGGAAAATTCTCCTCAGAATTATCTTCAGTATTGACATTGACCGCTGGTCGAGCAGGATTCGAAGGTCCTGGTTTGTCAACCTTGTTCTTTGTAGAGTTGAAACGGTCTTCTTCTACTTCTTGAAGAGCATAAGATGAGTCACAATCTTTTGAATTTTCAGGATGTATTTCCCAGTCTTCAGGATGAAGAGACTCATTGTCAGAGACACTTTCCGAGTCAACTGCGGGGCCATCTTCCCCTTCATCTTCAAAAATGGAATTTATGTGATAATAACCATCTTCAGGATTATAAATCTTGGTAGATGCGTTGAAGCCGAAATCTTCAGTAATTTCAGGCTGCTGAGAAAATTGACAGGGCTGATAAGCCTCTTCTCGTTGACTATTATATTCAAAGGAATCTCCCCATCCAGTTGGTTGGATATCTTCAATCGCAATCTTTGAACTTTCAGGTGCAATGTATTTCATCATATAATCATATTTGCCACTTGGTTGTCCCAAGGTGTCCCAGATCTCTACAGGAACAGGCTCAGTTTCTTTGCCTTTGGATTTCTCTGAAGGAGGATATGGTTCTTCCTGAGATATGTATCCCGAGTCATTGGGATAACATTTCCATTCTTCTTCAGGATCAGGTAGACCTTCTTCGATGCATTATTCGATAAGGACATTAACCTCTTGAGGAATTGGGTTAAGGAATCCTCCACTAATGAATGTTTCTTTGATCGGACGAAGGGTTTCATCCTTCTTGGTGCAGTTTGAGAACGTTGGTGAACATCCGAGTCCTGTTCTGGTTTCATTGTTGGTAGGGATCACAACCTGCCCCCAGCCAGTGGTAGTTCCATCTTTCACTACTTTTACTGCCTCTTTGTAAGAAGAGATCGATGCTTTCTTTTTGGAAGATTCGTCTTCTAAAGAGAGACCTTGGAACTGCGTTCCTTCCACATTATCAACACTGATGAAAGAGAAAGTGGATAAATGGCTCACCATCAAGGCTTGTTCTCCACTTATTGTTACCAATTTTCCATTTGTTACAAATTTTAACTTTTGATGGAGCGTAGACGTTATTGCCCCTGCTTCATGGATCCATGGGCGTCCAAACAGACAGCTATAAGCAGCTTGAATGTCCATGACCTGGAAGGTGATTTGAAATGTATGTGGACCAATTTTCATGGGAAGGTTGACTTCACCGATAACAGATTTTCGCGATCCATCAAATGCTTTGACTACTACACCGCTGAACTTCATAGGCATTCCTTGGTAAGACAAGCGAGCAAGAGTCGTCTTTGGCATCACATTCAAGGAAGATCCAGTGTCTACCAGCACATTGGACAAAGAATCTGACTGACAGTTCATAGAAATGTGTAAAGCAAGGTTGTGATTTTTTCCCTCCTCGGGGAGTTCTTCATCACAGAAGCTTAAATTGTTGCAAGCTGTTATGTTGGCTATTATCCCATCAAAGTGGTCAACAGTCACATCATGATCTACAAAAGCTTGATCTAAGACTCTCATCAGGGATTCCCTGTGGGCTTCAGAATTTAAAAGCAATGAAAGTATTGAGATCTTTAAAGGAGTCTGCATAAGCTGATCCACAATCTTGTATTCACTTCTTTTGATAAGCTTCAAAATTTCATCAAATTCAGGATTGACATTGGTTCCACTGGATTAGCCAACATCAGTGCTTGTATTACTGACAGGAGTTTCCTCACGATTCCCTACCGGTGTATCAACAGGATTTTGCCTGGTTCCAGGAGCAACAGGCTGCTTTGGAGGTAGTGGAGTATACACGCGTCCACTTCTTGTTACTCGACTCACATCGGCAATATTCACGACAGATGAAAGAGTAGGTAAAGGAACTTCTTGTCCATTCTTTATCATTGTTGCATTGTAATTGTATGGAACTGCCTTGTCAGAGTCATAGGGAACAGGTCCAGGTAGACAAATGATCAGAGGAGCAACATGGATCTTTGGCTTGTTGTAGGTGACTTCTATGCGCTCGGGCATGTTGAAATGAGGAATGATGACGTTAACTTTAGGCATTTCCGAGTTGATATCTGAGACTAAAAGCTCATGCGGATAACATCCTATCATGTTAACTTCATCTTCATTCCTATTTCTATAGATCTGAATAGTACCATTATCTAGCAAGACTTGAAGATCTCTTCTCACAATCGAACATCCGTGAGGATCTACACAACATATGCTGCAGGAACCGTAGTGATGCTGGCGAAAATTCTGCCCTTGACATAGAGTAGCGTGCATTTGTACCAAATCTGCTCTTGAGAAATTGATATTATAGACTCGATATGGACCAGGACATCCATACACCATGTTTACAACATGCCTTCCATGATTGGGCAGCGGATTTGCTTGCACATTTTGATTCAAATTTCTGAAAGAGAGGAGATTAGATCTAACCAACCTCTGAACTTCATATTTCAAAGCTATGCAATGCTCAAGATCATGGCCAGGTGCTCCTTGATGATAAGGGCATGAGACCTCAGCTTTGTACCACCATGGTAATTTCTCAGGTACCGGTGGTGGTGCTTTAGTTTGAACAAGACCTCTTTCAACCAAGGCAGGGTACAACTCTGTGTAGATCATTGGAATTGGATCACACTGTGGAGCTCTTTGCACACGATTCTGATTGTTGTTGAACTGCTGAGCCTGTTGTCGAGGCTGTTGTTGTTGAAACTGCGGAGTAAATCTCGGATTAGGTGCTGTATTAACGACTGGCGCGATAGCAGAAATATGTTGTTGACGATTGATGTTCCCTCTTGGCTTTCCTTGGGATACCATGTCAACACTTTGTTCTTTCTTCTTTTGGAACCCACTTCCGAACTTTTTGGTTCCGCTTGAAGATCCACCTTCTTTAGTTAGACGTCCGGTTCGGACTCCTTCTTCTAGACGCATCCCCATGTTTACCATTTAGGTGAAATCACTTGGAGCACTAGCAATCATGCGTTCATAATAAAACGGGCCAAGAGTATTCAAGAAGATCTTTGTCATTTCTTTCTCTTTTAACGGTGGATTAATTTGAGCAGCAGTTTCTCTCCATCGTTGGGCATATTCTTTGAAAGCTTCATGATCTTTCTGAGCCATGGATCAGAGCTGATCTCTGTCTGGAGCCATATCCGAATTGTATTTGTATTGTCGGACAAAGGCCTCACCTAGGTCGTTGAAAGTACGAATGTTGGTGCTATCCAAACCTGTGTACCACTTCAGTGCGGCACCAGTCAAACTGTCTTGAAAGTAATGGATGAGCAACTGATGATTATCTGCATAAGTAGACATCTTCCGGGCATACATCACGAGATGGCTTTGTGGACAAGAACTACCTTTGTACTTCTCAAAGTCAGGGACCTTGAATTTAGCTGGTATTTGTACACTGGGAACCAAACATAGTTCCTGGGCATTCTTTCCAAACAAATCTTTGCCACGAATAGCTTTGACTTCCAGCTGAATCTTGTTGAACTGTTCTTGGAGATCTTCCACAAGATTACGCTGATTTGTGCTATCACCTTGATCATGATAAATCTCATTGCCATCATAAGGAACAGTGTGAACCGTAGGGGTCGAAACTGTCACAGTGGGTTGAGAGAGTGCCATAGTGATTTGGGAAAAAGTTACCCCTGAATGTGGAATAAACGCCGAACCTTGCGTAGCAGGCGCTTCAGTTGTGGTTGTTTGAACCCCAGAGAAATTATGGCGGAAACCTGCACCGAAGCTGAAAGGTGTGCCCCAACCTTCTGGCATAGAGAAAGATGGAATGTTGAATACAACTGTAGAAACTGGAGTAGTGACTTTAGATGTTACCGTTGCTTGACTGTTGGGTGGCGACTGCTGATTTTGTGCTGCCATTAGGAAGTCAACCAAAGTAGTGAGACTTTCCAATTTTTCTTGAAGGGTGGTCACTGTACCACATAGCTCAATATTCTCTTGTTCAGAGTGTTCCATTACTCTTCTTCTGCTTGAACGAGTATTGTATCTGTGATCTGATTGCGAGCGCGGTCGAGAAACTTTGAGACGCGACAGCTTGACGATCTATTGGAGAAAGATCCAAAAGATGAGACTCTATACTACAGACTCGATATGCAGAATGATGTATGCAAAAAGAAGTTTATGATTTTTCCAAACATTTCTTGCAAACATTTGAACACAAACTGTTCTTTTATTTTTTTTTTAATTTTTTTTTATTGCAATAATGGGAAATGTTACAACATTAGAGCGCAGCTCCTTACAAAAGCAAATGATTAATAAAAAGCTAAACAAATCCTAAACATCCTCATCGGACGAAGAACCAAATGCGTTATGCAGCTTGAGCTTCATGATTTCTTGCCCATAATAAGCTTTCAACTCGGCCTTTTTGGTCCTTAGTTTATCAACAACATTCTTCCAATTGTCAGGCATCGGAGCGTTGCTTGTTGAACCTTCAAGCTTTTTCTTGCTTTCTTTGATGTACCTCCTGATTGCGGCGTCTTTCCGACGGATTTTCTCATCTTTGCTCATGAGCCATCCATCTTGATAATAGAGAGTTTCTTCGTGATCTTTCACTCTTTTCTTCAACTTTCTGTTTTCCATATCAATTTTACGAAACTTATCTTCCCAAGCGTCTTTTTCTAACCTCATCTTGGCCAAAGTCTCTTGGTATTCTTCTATAGTGTCAATGGGAATATTGGGCAGTTGAGATACCACAGGGAACATGGGTTTTTCATAATCATAAGGCATTTGAAGCTCCGTTGCTCTTTTCTCCACCCAACAAGTATAGGCGTTCGTAGCAATGCAGCTTCTTATCCCACATTTTTCTTTTCTTCGGACGTCGTACCAAGCTCTTATCATTCTTGTTTTCACCCCTTGAGGATCCTCTCCTTGGTAGAAGTAGTTTTCCACAGCGAGACCAATGGGTTTAACTGAATTTGCATACCCGAGTTGTCGTCGGGCTAGGACTGGATTGTAGTTAATTCCTCCTTGTGTACCAATGAGGGGTACGTTGGCGAACTCTCCACAAGTGTCAATGGTTTCCGCACCACAGGGAGCCAAGGTATACCAATGAATATCATTATTAGTAAGAGACATAAGCCTCTGAGACCAACGCAAACCTTCTCGTTTTTCCGTGAAAGTAGGAGACTTAGGTAAGTGTGAAACAATCCATTTGTACAAAAGAGGTGCACAACATACAATGATTCCACCTCCTTGGCGATTCCTATGATGAATAGAGAAATACATGTCACCCAGCAAAGTTGGAACAGGATTTCCAATCAGAAAGATCTTTATGGCGTTGATATCAACAAAGTCGTTGACGTTGGGAAACAGAACCAACCCATAGATGAGCAAGGCTAATACAGCTTCAAAAGCTATCATGCTACCAGTTTCGATGAAATCAAAGGCTTTCTTTATTAGAAACTGAGAAGTCAAACCCGGAAGGTTTCCTTTGGTAGTCCAATTGCTCTCTACTTCAGATTTCTTTAAGTGAATACTTGCTGCAATGACTGGTGACTTAGGAATGGCTTCCAAACCATTGAAAGGTATTTTGTCAGACACAGGAATACCCAAAAGATTGGCATATTCTTCCAAGGTTGGTACCAACTGATAGTCTGGAAAGGTGAAACACCGGTAGACGGGATCATAGAACTGAACCAGAGTTTTGAGAAGTCCTTCATCAACATGAGTGTTCAAGATAGGCAAAAGCTTTCCATAACTTTTCCTAAAATCGGAAGGATCTTGTACAAAAGATGCTAACTCTTTCAGTCTTTCCACATTAGGCTCTTTGAAACCGTACTTCTTGGTATGCCTTTTTACCCACTCCATAACTTAATCCTATAATGTTTGCAAAGAAAATTCTCTAAATTTTTTGGAAAAATCATGTTTTTATGGAAAAAGATGGATTTTTTTTTGGATGTATGAATGCATGGATGCATGAATGCCACATATCCAAACATGGTGAAGCAAACACGATAATGCAAACATGGTACTACAAACATGGTAATACAAACATGGTACACACAGGTTCAAAGGTCCAGCGTCACGAGCATGAGGTCAGATAATCAAACACGGGATTGTACTAGGGTTTATCACCTGCACAACATGTTCTACTGATACGTCAGAGTCTACATTTTTCTTTCGGATATTACCGGCTTGCACAATTGAACTTGTGAGCTAGAAATATTCTCAAGAAAAACTCGTCTGAGTGTGGTTCTCCGCACGACAACTAATCCAAGTCTTCACATGAATAGTTTCTGCACCACAACCTAATAAGGCCAGGATGGGTTATGGGTTCTACAGCCAACTCAGCTTCTACAGTTCAATGAAAGCAGTAATGTCTTCGCAACTAAACTTGCTAAACATATATTACCAACAAGGAACCTCCACTGAGCGGAAGGATTCTCATGCCAGCTTTTTAAGGACTGACTCCTTGTATGCCATACATGACTATACCCTCCACCTAATTCTTATGTGTACTTAATCCGGGTTAGGATTTGTCCATAATGTATCACTTGTAACAGAATCACACAAGTAACAGAACCAAAGAACCAAACATGTAACAAAAATGAAATAACAAACATAAAAATTAGAATTAACCCTTTCTTTGGAAACAATAAAAAGTTAAATCCCCAATGAAGTCGCCATTTTTCTGTCGCGGGGAAAATCGTATCTTTTTCGGGATGAGACACCTAATGCCTTCTTTGGGCTCGAGTGCTCAAAAAAATGATTTTTCTTTTGTTTCGACCAAACTTTTTATTGTTTCCAAAGTAGGAAAAGGAAAAAAGTTGCAATAACCTAAAAAGTGGGGGAGAGATTCCGGGTAAGAGGGTTGGTTATACGAAGGGAAGGTATTAGCACCCAACGTATCTATAGTACTCTATAGGTTTCTTTGTTATGTTTGTTTCATTCTATGTTACGGTGGAGGTTCTTTTGAAATAGGTGGGACCTAAGGTGTTTGTTTGATTATGCTCGCAAAGATCATCGCGATCTTCTGCATACATATCCCTTAGAGGGAATCAGAGCATCTGCAGCTCGGGGTCTACGGGTGCTAAGGTTTGAGTGGTTTGAGGGAGAAGTTTTGCTCACCAAGGATACGACCTTGTGCCTACGTATTCTCAAAGGGATGTTGAGAAAGTCAGAGCAATCGTAGTTCCCACTTATGCTAGTGGAAGCAAAGGAAAAGAGACAAATGTCATCTTAATGCTCGATGTATCTAATCTATATCATCACATACATCTGTTTGATTTTTTGTTTGAAATCTTCTCATTATAAGCCCTGAGTTGTGCCACTTATGGCGCTTAGAATGATAAAGATGTTTTTTTGTTTAGCCAGCCTTGTGGCAAAAACTTTCAATGAAGTCAGCCTTGTGACAAAAAGTTTTGATTAATCAGCCAACCTTGTGGCAAAAGTTTCAATGAAGTCAGCCTTGTGACAAAAACTTTGATTAATCAGCCAGTATGGTGGCAAAACGGTTTGATTGATTAGCCAGCCTTGTGGCAAAAAAAAGTTTGATTGATTGATTGTTTGTGATGATATATAAGAGATACTCCTATCATAGAGATGATAAATGTCTAATCTCCTAGGGTATTTGATTTGGATATTGGGGATGCTTATAAGAAGCCCGTGGGTCCTTGTACGAAGCCCAAGAGGAGGCTATCCTAGGGTCCTTGCATTGTAAGCCCAAGAGGAGGCTATGGGAGGGACAATCGACGGTCCTTGCATTGTAAGCCCAAGAGGAGGCTATAGGAGGGACAAGTCGTTTGTACGAAGCCCAAGAGGAGGCGTGGTATAGTTGGTATGAGCTCTTAGAGCGATTTCACCGGGAAACCATACTCTATGTCCTAACCTAAACTAGGGAGATTCTTTGCACGAAGCCCAATAGGAGGCTATGGGGAACCTAGTGTTGTACTAAGTTAAACAAGTATATATAACACGATCACAAACATGAACAAGTATGAACAAACATGGACAAACATGAACAAATATGAACAATTACATATATATGACAAGGTGTGCGTATATAATGGAGTTTATGAAGGAAATATACCTGTAAGCATGATCCATTTGTATACACGGGGCTCGGGACTTATACTTGGGGAGAGGCCCATTGAGTTCATTCAAAAGCTTATGTAAACAAGTATTTACAAAAGATGTTGGGACTTATACCTACATGGAGGCCCATGGTATTTTTGGGAAGATTTAAAGAAAACCTTCATTTTTGATTTGTTATTCGAGGTTAAAAACCAACTTGAATCGAGGTATGTACAAAAGTGTATGTGAAGGATAGAAAAACACTTAGAAAGGGGGGGTTTGAATAAGTGTAGCTTTAAAAAAAACTTGACAGATAAAAATAAATTGCACAGTTATTTTTATCCTGGTTCGTTGTTAACTAAACTACTCCAGTCCACCCCCGCAGAGATGATTTACCTCAACTGAGGATTTAATCCACTAATCGCACGGATTACAATGGTTCTCCACTTAGTCAGCAACTAAGTCTTCCAGAGTCTTCTGATCACACACTGATCACTCCAGGAACAACTGCTTAGATACCCTCTAAGACTTTTCTAGAGTCTACTGATCCACACGATCACTCTAGTTCCTTACAACTTAATGTAATCAATTCTAAGAGTATTACAATTGCTTCTTAAAAGCGATAATCACAAACTGTGATATTTCTCTTAACGTTTAAGCTTAATCTCACTAATATATTACAACAGCAATGTAGTGAGCTTTGAAGAAGATGAAGATTCTGAGCTTTGAATTTGAACAGAGTTTCAGCAAGTTAATTTGAGTTGTTTTGTTCAGGATCGTTAACCTTGCCTCTCATCAGAACTTCATATTTATAGGCGTTGGAGAAGATGACCGTTGAGTGCATTTAATGCTTTGCGTGTTCCGTACAGCATCGCATTTAATGTTATACGCTTTTGTCAACTACCTCGAGCCTTGTTCACGCTGTGTCTACTGACGTAGCCTTTAGTAGCTTTTAACGTTCCTTTTGTCAGTCAGCGTAGCTTGCCACTTGTACTTTCTTCTGATCTGATGTTTGTGAATACAACGTTTGAATATCATCAGAGTCAAACAGCTTGGTGCATAGCATCTTCTGATCTTCTGACCTTGAAGTGCTTCTGAGCGTGATACCATCAGAACTTCAGTGCTTCTGTTCTCTTGTTCTTCTGATGCTTCCATAGACCCATGTTCTGATTCTGCTTCGACCATCTTCTGATGTCTTGCCAGACCATGTTCTGATGTTGCATGCTGAACCCTTTGAGACAAAGCTTCTGAGCGCTGAATTATGCGTACTCTTTATATATATATTTCCTGAAAAGGAAGTTGCATTGGATTAGAGTACCATATTATCTTAAGCAAAATTCATATTATTGTTATCATCAAAACTAAGATAATTGATCAGAACAAATCTTGTTCTAACAATCTCCCCCTTTTTGATGATGACAAAAACATATATAAATGATATGAATTTGCGATCAGAAAGAACAGACGGCAAAAGACAAATTACACAGCTATAGCATAAGCATATGAATATGTCTCCCCCTGAGATTAACAATCTCCCCTGAGATAAATAATCTCCCCCTGAAATAAATACTCGAAGAACTTTAATAAAGGACTTCCCTGATTATTTCGGTAGAGACGATCATATAAGCTTTTGTCTTTAGAGAATTCCTAGCTTCTGACTTCTGCTTCCATTGGACAGCTTCAGAACTAGAATTTCCTTAGATCCCCAGAACACTCACAGCTTCTGATTTCTGCTTCCATCTAGGACAGCTTCAGAACTTGAATTTCTTTGATCTTCTGAACATTCACAGCTTCTGATTTCTGCTTCCCTCGGATAGCTTCAGAACTTTGAGTTTTCTGGATCTTTAGAACATTCACAGCTTCTGATTTCTGCTTCCCTCGGATAGCTTCAGAGCTTTGAATCACTTCATGCTAGATTTGTATCAGAACATTGTTGAATGTACCAGAGCATCATCAGAGCATCTCTACATCCTGAAATGTTACAGAACAAAAACTAAACGACAAAAGTCAGCATGAACGAGTCAGAACATAAAATGTATATTAGAACACATTATATGTATCAGAGCCATATAGGCTAAAATAATGTCTCAGAGCAAATAGAATTTTGTCAGAACAAATAGACAAATATGGATCAAATTCTATTATCAGTGCTTCTGATTCATTCTTCTTTCTTGCTTCTGATTTCTGAAGCTTGACAGCACTCAGCTTGCTTCAGTTTCCATGGTTTAGCTTCTTGTGTTTGCTTTGAAGATTCTCTTCACTTCTTTATACCTGCAAAACACTTAAACCATATAGAACTTGCAGTTCTTGTTAGTAAATGTGTGGGAGCTTTACCTAGCAACTGATAGATTAATCAAATCATTTATCATTTATCTTCTCCCCCTTTTTGTCATAACATCAAAAAGCAAAAAAGATTCAGAGATAAACAAACGAAACACACGGAGGAAGGAGATGATTTCATTGAAGTTTAAACAGCAGGTATGGAAGTACATGAAGACAAGAAAGATCAGATGCACAAAGACAGATGCAACAAAAAGAAAGAAACAACACAGACTCAATCTAAGATGGCCCTAGTCTTGACAAGATCTTGGTCAGCATCTCTTGAACCATATTGTTGTGTCCTTCTTGCCTCACCATGAAAGCGCTATACTCAGCATTGAGTGAGCTTTGCTCATCCTGTCTTTTCTGAATTTCTTCCAGAGTCCTTGCAAGACGAGAAGATTCATCAGAAGAAGCTTCACCGCTTTCAACCACAGGAATAGCATGTTGATCTGCAGCTTCCATAGATAGATCATTTGCAGGGATTTCCTCAACAGGAACAGTTTTAGCAACATGATCTTCAGCATCTGCTTCTTGCATAGAAGCATCTCCATATTCTGCAGCAGGAATTTCCGAGTCTCCATTTTCAAGTGCCTGAAGAATGGCAGCTAGATTCCTTGGAGCAGAAGGACCTTCAACTTCTGGTGGGTCAACAACTTCTGGAATGACCAAGTTTGGATCTTTCTCAGAAGGGTTTTCCCTCAGATAGTCAAAGAGAGTCTTGAAATCTCCGAGCAGAACAGGGTATTGAGGTATCCAGACCACAATCTCCCTGCAAGGATTGGCTTCCAATGCAGCAGCGAGTCTTGCTACTTCCAATTCATCCACAAAGGGCTTCTCCTCAGCAGCAACGCAATTTCTGAGAGGATGGTAGTATATACCATTGTCTTCCTCCAGAAGGTAACCAGGGTAACCAGGGGCAGCAGCCACTAGTCTTTTCTGTACTCCCATTGCTTCTACTTGAAAATCCTTGCGAAATCTTCTCCAGAGATTTCTTGTAGAAACATCATCCAGACCATTTAGGAATGCATCCTTTAGAAGGTCTAGACTGCTAATCACCTCATGTCTGAAAAGTTCCAGGTAGGTATAGGGTTCAGGTTCAGGCGGATTGAAGGTGAATTTGTAGTCAGGGTAGAGAAGACAGTAAGGTTTGGATTTTCTGGTAGGTAAGGGATGGGATATAGAAGGTGGAGGTACGGTGGATGAGGAAGAAGGGATATCTGAGAGAATGATTGATGAGGATGGAATATCAGAAATGATAGATTGAGACGAGGATGGAGTGTTTGTAAAGGGAATTGGTGAGAAAGATTTATCAGAAGGAGTTGGGGGAAGAATACTTAAAGGTGTGGGGTTTAGAATGGGAGAGGAGAAGGATGATGGAGAAGGATTTGGTAAGGTGAAGTTTACTTTTGGTTCAGAAGGAGGTGATTGGGGAGAACGTTTAGGGACAGAAGGAGGTGGAGTAAAAACCTTTCTGGAGATTTGTACAGAAGAAGAAGATCTTGTTCTGCGAAAGGAATCTCTGATCCTTTTATCTCTTCGTTCTTCAGAGTCCACCTTGTCAGGATCATAGGTGACCCTCAACTTCTTGGCTTTCTCAGCCTCATCTTCTTGGGCTTTTCTTTTTAGCCTAGCCTTTAGTTCCTTCTGATCCTTCTTCAGAAGATCAGCCTTGGACGGAAGTAATCTGCCACGGATCCAAGCAGGATCAATATCTGATTGCTTCCTAACACAAGCTTCCAGGTAAGACTTGACAACCTGATGCAGTTCTTCTTGAAACAGGGAGGCAAAACCTTCAGCAACAACTCTTCTTGAGAGAATGTCAGGAAAACTTGGGCACACAGAAGGTACATTTTTAATGAGTTCTAATCTGAACAGATCCACACCATTAAAAATGGGACCTTGAACTACTCCAAGCAAATGGGATGCATTGAGTTTTCTGATGGAGTCCAGCACTTTGCTTTCAGTAAGAATGTCTGAAATCATTCTTCCAAACGGAATAGTCGTTCTTGGAAGATGAGGGTACTTCGCCCTTTCCTCTTCTCTTGACTCAAGGATTGAAGTCTTCAGATTCTCAAACAGAATGTGAGAGATGTTGATCTCAGTCTTTTTGCCAATGCAGAAAAGAGTGTGCTTGTGATCTGGACTGATGTAAGAGGAGGAGAGCATCCTTTTTCTGTGGTGAAGAGAACCCAGAATAATCTCAGCCCATACTCTATAAAATGGCCTCAAGGTGCCTGTGTTATTAGAGTCAATCCCAGAAGACTTAGAGATTTGTTTTTCAACTATTGACCAATCAACAGATGTATATCGAAAACCAGACCAACCTTCTTCATCATTCAGATTGTATAGCTTCCTGATCAGTTTTTCAGAGATAACCACTTCATGCCCTAGCACGAATGAAATGATGGCCGTTGGGGTAACCGTTGCATGTACCCAGAAATCCTTCACAAGATCAGGATAAATTGGACCAACCAATCTATTGAGATACTTGGACCATCCTTGCTCAAGGATTCTTGCATCACACTTAAAGCCATTCGCTTTAAGATTGTTGAAGTCCACAGCAGTTTCACATAAAACCTCCAAGTCCTTCGTGGGTATCAAGCAAGTTTTCAAAGGAGCATACTCATAATTTCGTAGAAGGATTTGTGAAGAAGTAAGTCTTTCTTTTGAGGAAGATGAACAGGAGGAAGAGTTCATGATGATAATGCTTTGAGATCAAATAAGAAAACTAGGGTTTGAAGAGAAATGCAACGAAGTGAATGCACAAAAGAGAGAGAAAGAGAGAAAAAGAGGGAATGAAGATGAAGCGGGTTATTTAAAAGATTTAAAAAGAAATCATTATGCATTTAATGAGAAATGACATTAGGAGAGAGAACACAGTAAATGAAATGATTTAATACAGTTACCTAGGTCGGCGTCTTTTCAACTGCACGCTTTGTACAAACCGTACAGACACGTGTTCACCATCAGATAATAGATGACAGCTGTAAATTTTAGAATAGACTTTACGACTTCAGATTCTGATCACTGCTTCTGATCTGATCAACTTTCTCTTCTGGAAACACTCCTTCTGAAGTGTGCTGATATAAATCTGAATGATCTTCTGATCCATTACTTCTGATATACACAGCTTCTGGAGGTTCACTTCTTTGTTCTGCAACTTCTGATAAGACAAAACTGTATCTGCAGAAATTCTTAAGCTCTTTGTTTCATCAGAAACAAGTTTATCATCAAACCAGATGTTTATTGATTCGTCCACAATCAATGTTTCAATTTTGTATATTCTGTAGCATTTAGAGCATTTAGAATACTCAAGAACGAAACATCATTGCTTGAGAAACAAACAAGACAAATGATTTCAAGACTGATAAACTATCTTTTCTGATCTCCTTCAGACAAAGTTTCTTCAACAGATTTAAGTACCAGAACTTGGAAGACAGTCTTTCTTCCCTTCAAGTGTTGAGACCAACTTGAGTCCAGGAGACATGTCATGTTGACTTTTATCTTCTTTGTCACCAAGAGAATCTGCAAAAGAAATAGTCTTTTTCTTTGGTACCCACATTTTCTTGGGTCCTTTCTTTTTAGTTCTCCTCAAGTTCTGATTGAACTTAGGTTTAACATTGTAAGCAATAGGAGGAACAGCATGATAATTTTTAATGTGAGTTTCATGATATTTCCTAGGTTGTGTCACATGCTTTTTGGTGTGTGTTATGTGAAAACTTTGAGCATGTGAAGTGTGCCTAATATCATGGGAGTGGCCATACTTGAACTGATCATACAATGGCTTGTATGTGAGTTTCATTTCATCAACAGGTTCAAGTTTGTATGGGGTTTCACCCTCAAAACCAATGCCAACTCTTTTGTTTCCAGACACAGCATATATCATAGAAGCTAGCTGACTTCTGCCAATACTTCTAGATAAGAACTTCCTGAAACTTAAATCATATTCTTTCAAAATATGGTTTAGACTAGGAGTGGATTTTTCTGAATCAGAAGGAGATCCAACATTATTGGATAATTTTAAAAGTTTTTCTTTTAATTCAGAATTCTCCAACTCAAGCTTCTTTGTTTCAAATTCAAATAGCTTTTTCAGCTTTTTGTATTTGAGACTAATCTGAGACTTGAGTTCCAGAAGTTCAGTTAGACCGGAAACTAACTCATCTCTAGTAAGTTCAGAAAATACCTCTTCAGAATCTGATTCTGATGTAGATTCTGATCCGTCATCTTCTGTCGCCATCAGCGCACAGTTGGCCTGCTCATCTTCAGAGTCTGAATCATCTTCTGACTCATCCCAGGTTGCCATAAGACCTTTCTTCTTATGAAACTTCTTCTTGGGATTTTCCTTCTGAAGTTTTGGACATTCATTCTTGAAGTGTCCAGGCTCATTGCATTCATAGCACATGACCTTCTTCTTGTCAAATCTTCTGTCATCAGAAGATTCTCCACGTTCAAATTTCTTTGAACTTCTGAAGCCTCTGAACTTCCTTTGCTTGGTCTTCCAGAGTTGATTTAGCCTTCTGGAGATCAAAGACAGTTCATCTTCTTCTTCAGATTCTGATTCTTCAGGATCTTCTTCTCTAGCCTGAAAAGCGTTAGTGCATTTCTTGATATTTGATTTTAATGCAATAGACTTACCTTTCTTTTGAGGCTCATTTGCGTCCAGCTCTATTTCATGACTTCTCAAGGCACTAATAAGCTCTTCCAGAGAAACTTCATTCAGATTCTTTGCAATCTTGAATGCAGTCACCATAGGACCCCATCTTCTGGGTAAGCTTCTGATGATCTTCTTTACGTGATCAGCCTTGGTGTATCCCTTGTCAAGAACTCTCAATCCAGCAGTAAGAGTTTGAAATCTTGAAAACATCTTTTCAATGTCTTCATCATCCTCCATCTTGAAGGCTTCATACTTCTGGATTAAAGCTAGAGCTTTAGTCTCCTTGACTTGAGCATTTCCTTCATGAGTCATTTTCAAGGACTCATATATGTCATAGGCCGTTTCCCTGTTAGATATCTTCTCATACTCAGCATGAGAGATAGCATTCAGCAAAACAGTTCTGCATTTATGATGATTCCTGAAAAGCTTTTTCTGATCATCATTCATTTCTTGCCTTGTCAGCTTTACGCCTCTGGCATTTACTGGATGTTTGTAACCATCCATCAGAAGATCCCATAGATCACCATCTAGACCAAGAAAGTAACTTTCCAGTTTATCTTTCCAGTATTCAAAGTTTTCACCATCAAATACCGGCGGTCTAGTATAACCATTGTTACCGTTGTATTGCTCAGCAGAGCCAGATGTAGATACAGGTGTAGACTTTTCACTTTCATCAACCATCTTTTACTGAAGCGTTTTTCTCTTCCTGAATCTTTTCTAAACACGGTTAAGTGCTTGCACCTTAGAACCGGCGCTCTGATGCCAATTGAAGGATAGAAAAACACTTAGAAAGGGGGGGTTTGAATAAGTGTAGCTTTAAAAAAAACTTGACAGATAAAAATAAATTGCACAGTTATTTTTATCCTGGTTCGTTGTTAACTAAACTACTCCAGTCCACCCCCGCAGAGATGATTTACCTCAACTGAGGATTTAATCCACTAATCGCACGGATTACAATGGTTCTCCACTTAGTCAGCAACTAAGTCTTCCAGAGTCTTCTGATCACACACTGATCACTCCAGGAACAACTGCTTAGATACCCTCTAAGACTTTTCTAGAGTCTACTGATCCACACGATCACTCTAGTTCCTTACAACTTAATGTAATCAATTCTAAGAGTATTACAATTGCTTCTTAAAAGCGATAATCACAAACTGTGATATTTCTCTTAACGTTTAAGCTTAATCTCACTAATATATTACAACAGCAATGTAGTGAGCTTTGAAGAAGATGAAGATTCTGAGCTTTGAATTTGAACAGAGTTTCAGCAAGTTAATTTGAGTTGTTTTGTTCAGGATCGTTAACCTTGCCTCTCATCAGAACTTCATATTTATAGGCGTTGGAGAAGATGACCGTTGAGTGCATTTAATGCTTTGCGTGTTCCGTACAGCATCGCATTTAATGTTATACGCTTTTGTCAACTACCTCGAGCCTTGTTCACGCTGTGTCTACTGACGTAGCCTTTAGTAGCTTTTAACGTTCCTTTTGTCAGTCAGCGTAGCTTGCCACTTGTACTTTCTTCTGATCTGATGTTTGTGAATACAACGTTTGAATATCATCAGAGTCAAACAGCTTGGTGCATAGCATCTTCTGATCTTCTGACCTTGAAGTGCTTCTGAGCGTGATACCATCAGAACTTCAGTGCTTCTGTTCTCTTGTTCTTCTGATGCTTCCATAGACCCATGTTCTGATTCTGCTTCGACCATCTTCTGATGTCTTGCCAGACCATGTTCTGATGTTGCATGCTGAACCCTTTGAGACAAAGCTTCTGAGCGCTGAATTATGCGTACTCTTTATATATATATTTCCTGAAAAGGAAGTTGCATTGGATTAGAGTACCATATTATCTTAAGCAAAATTCATATTATTGTTATCATCAAAACTAAGATAATTGATCAGAACAAATCTTGTTCTAACAGTATGTACAATGAAATACCTAATTTCATGTAAGGGAATGGGACTTATACCTATGTGGAGGACCATGTTTTATTTAATAAAACATGGTTGATTGTTTTGTTAAAACGCGAGGTTTCGTCGTTTGAAAACAGTTTGAAAGTTTTGAAAGAAGTTTTTAAAGAAAAACTGTACAAAGAAAAAGGAATGGGACTTATACTCTCTAATATTCGAGAGGCCCAGATTGATTTTTGAAGAAAAACCCTAATTTTGATCTTGTTATTCGAGGGTTTAAATCAATTAGGTATATACAATGAAAAAACCTAAATTTATACAAAGGAATGGTTTTGAAAATCAATTGATCAATCCAAAGATTTAATCAAGAGTTTTTGAAAAGAAAAATCAAAAAGAAAAGGTTTATTTGTTTTAAAACGGTGATCGCTTGTTTTTTTAACGGTTTGAAATTTTTGAAAGAAATCAATTTAATTAAGATGAAAGCAAAGATTATACTTAATTAATACCTAAATGATTAGGGTTTTGATCACAAAATATTTACAAGTAGTTAATTTTGAAAAATCAAATGAAAAACAATTTTTAAAGTATTTAAAAACATGTCATTTTAAATCTATTTAAAAATGTATTAAATAAATATTTTTTTGTGATTTTTTTGAATATTCATAAAATACATATATTAAATGATAAGTGTTCAAAAAATGAAGTAAAAATGAATTGATTTGATTGGTTAATTAACTAGTTAAAGTCGTAAAGAAAATGATGAAAATAGGTGTCAAAAAATTGGGTTTTGGTCCTGCCAGGGTTTGAACCCACGCCCTGAGGTTCACTACTCGAAACAACAACCAACTGAGCTGCGCGCGCAGCTTGTTAGTGACACACGTTCCATTCAATATATTGAAAGAACAAACATTTGAAATTTATGAACAAAAAATGGCGCCAAGAACACATCCCTATTCTGATTTTGAATTTTTCTGAAACTGAACCAATTTGATCAAGTGAATAGCCTATCTTGCTCGATTTTTCACAAGGAACATGATGGTATCCTCATAATTCATTTATTTCCTCTCTAAGATCATCAATTTTCTGGAAATCGTGAAGAACCCTAATTCTATGATTCGATCTGAAATCGTGTATGTGCAAGTTATGATGCAATTGATTGAGGGTTAATGATCCATATGTATGCAGAAACATGATGGTAAACCAGTTTTCCATTTATGATGCATGAATGATGGAGTTTGAAGTTCAAAGCACTTACCTCAAAAACTTGCAAAACTGGAAATTGAAATCGTGCCTGGAGGTGTTACAGATGTTGCTTCTTGATCTGGACAGCTTCAATGGACCTTATGGAAGGTGTTTGAATGCCTGGAATGATCTGAAAACTCCTGGATCAAAGTGTGGAACCTGATCTGTAGTAGGAGCAAGTGAGGATCGAATTTGATGATGGAGATGTTTCAGATTGTTGGTGAGTGTTTGGATAGTTCATATGTGACATATATGAGGTGTTGGAAGTGTTAGTTTGGACAGATATGAGCTTGAGTGAAATTTGGCATGATAAGGCTCAATATATGTTCATATGGAAGTGAGGTAGTAATTTTGAGATTTAGGGTGTTTTGGGGTGTATGAATGGATCAAGCACATCCCATACGATGTTTATGAGTTGTGAGAAGCATTACTTTGGCCAGAACTTCAAGGGTTTAGAGGTTGAGATTTCTACCTCTTTGAAACTTAAGAAACTTGCAATTCAACAAAGAAAGAGAAAACCTATCTTTTGTGAGGTTTTGGTGTGATTTTGAATGAAGTTTGGACCTCTATTTATAGGCCAAGAGTTCTGAACTTAGACCTTTGCAAGTTGATCAAGAAGTGATGATTTGGCTTAAGAGATAAAATGGAATCTTTTACATTTAATGCAAAATGGTTAAAGTGACTTAACCATGGTTATTCTTCCAAGCTTCTTATCCTCTTCCATTCTGATCTTCAAATCAGAAAATATCTTTCAATTATTGCTTTGATGTGTCATTACTTGCATTAGAGGCCATATAGCATTGAAACTTAGTGAAAAATGGTGAAAATTCAAGCATAATGGTCACTAATGTCAAAATTCAAAACCATAGCTATGCTCCATATTTTTTCATGCTCTTGGACATTTTGGAAAGCTCATGTTATGTACTTCAAAACCCTAGTTGAAAGTTTCATCAAGACCTTTAAGGAAATGGGTGAAAAAGATCCATGAACTTTGAAGAAAGTGAGATTTTAAGTGAAATTTTCAAAAGATACCAACTTTGAAGCTCCATATCTCTTAAATGGTTGATCTTTTGGAAAATCATTATATGTGACAAAGTTGTTCATTGGATCAAAATCTACAACTTTCATGTTGGAAGTTTTTTTCAGTTTGTAGGTGAAATTTTGAGTTATTCCCTTCCAAAGTTTGGAAAAAACCATTGAAAAACACTTAAAAAAATTTCTAAGTATGAAAGTCAAACTTTTGACTTTCTGATTCTTGATTTTTCTTGATCAAATGACTTCATATATCATATATTGATGATTCAAAACTTCAAAAGTCATGGTTGACCAAAATTTCCAAAAAGTCAATGGTGATCTTGTACAGTTGACTTTTTCGGACGAATCGCGTTTCTAGAGATTTCAAATGAACCAGGCTATCCTCACCAAATGAATGGTATGAATGAATCATGTTGAGTTATTGGAGGACCTTGAACCATGGTTTAAGTTGTGGCACCATGTTCTGATTAAAAAGTCAGTGGTTCATGAATTAGGTCAAAAACCCTAATTGTCGACCTGATGAAATTGATGACTGTGGATCTTGAATTGAGATGTAATTTCCATTGGATATTGTCATAGGGATTATTTGAAGATGATTGAAACCTTTGAGTGATCCCCTGGGGATTTTTAGGGTTTCCCAAATGTGATCCCTGATTTCAGTCCCTGATAGTTCAAAACCCTAATCTGATGATTTGAAATTTCTTTGTTGATTAACCCTTGTGTAGGAGATGTCCAAAGCCAATGAATTAGGTCAAAATGATGCACTTGGGGTCTTGAGGTCATGTACCAAGTCATTAGGTCAAACCCTAAGCAAAAGTCAGGAGTATGCTATCTTTAGTCAAAACCCTAATCTGGTTGATTCAAAGTCTCTGAGCTTGTTGAAATGAATTTTTGAGGACCAAATGTTGATTGTTGATGAAGATAGTCCATTTGAGATGAATGGAGAACAAAACCCTAATTGGTTGTTGCTTCTACTGATGAGTGATTTCTTGATTAAACCCTGCTGAGCACAAGTAGCAAACACAAGCTATGCAATTTGTTAGAGATGCAAATGATGCATATGCAGATGATATGAGGTGGTATCTTAGGTCAAAAATTGGGGTATGACAATACCCTAAGTTCATAAGGCCTTTTCCCATTTCTTTAGAAAGTTTTCTTTGACTGGATATAGAAGAAAAATTTAAACTTTCGCATTTGAAATAATATGATTGATTTTGAAAAGAGTAATAGAGGGATTACCCTAAGAGGTGTAAGTGTGATTGTGTTTTGTTTTCAGATATATTATCTTTGAGATTAGTGATCTAGCGCTTCAGTTATTATTCTTGTCATACACGCAATTTTATATGTACAGAAATTTAAAGTGCGGGAATGTAAAATGCGGAAAGTAAATCTACGCTATTACATCGATTGTGCGAGAAATGTAAACTACGCTATTTACATGAATTTGACAACCTATACACTTATCTATGAATTTAAATTGCAATAAGATAAAGGGAAAATATTTTTGGATTTTTGGATGGTTGATTTTAATTAAGATTAAGGCATAATTAATTTAATTAAAAGGTCAAAAATTAGAAATAAAATTTGAACCTAAAAATTAAGTCTAAAATATGTGCAAGTTGTTTGTTAATTAATTTTAAAATAAAATTAATTTTTTTTGTGATTTTTGGAATGATTTTGAAATTATTAAGTTAATTAACATATAATTATACAAATAATATACACATAAATTAAACTTAAAGAGAAAAATATTCTAAATATGTAAAAAATTAGTTTATAATATATAAACCTAATTTAATAAAAAGAAAATATTTTTTTCTGATTTTTTTGATAGGTTAAAAATTATTGAAATGGAAATATATGAATATATATTGATTAATTAGACAAAATATTTTAATTATTAAGAAAAATAAAATATTTTTGTGTCAAAAATTAATACAATATTTTATCAACCTAAAAATATTTTTTTGCATATTTTTCTGATTTTTAAAACTATTTTTATATAATTTTGCAAGGAAAATTAAATAAAATAGAAAAATAAATTAAAACTGTGATCCTGTGTGTTAGGCTGGTGTGTCCATGGTATGGTTGTGCGTTTTGGTGCGTTGGATGTGCTTTCAGATTGATCCAATGGCTGTAATAGAGAAAGCACATGATATAATGGTGGAATTGATTGCACTGAATTCAAAGAGAATTCAAATCTCTGGCTGGGCCCACACGCACCAAAACGAGCCAATGGAGAAGCAGGGACTGGCCATGCAGGCAGTCAACCTTTCAACGCTACTATTCATCTTCTTCTTCATGTTACCTGCGGATTTTGCTGCAGATTTAGCAGCCGATTTACCTGCGGATTTTTCTTCGTTTCTCCATGCTTCTTGGAACCTACATAAACGTGAAAATAAATTAACAAGAACAACCCAGACCCACTAAATGGCATGCTGGGAGTTCATTGGTGGTGTCAGTTTTACTGAAACTCCCTCCATCTATGAAAACGAGAGCTTCACATCCTTGAGATTCAAAAATGGCACACTACGTTTTAGGGTTTATGGCTCACATGTGATACGTTGGATCATCTCTAAATCATGGTAGGAACTCATAGAAACCATTAGATTACATTGAAAAGCATTAGAACATGAGATATTAAAATTGGAAATTTAATAGAATATGGAGATATTGTTATGCATGTTCTAAGTACAAACAATCGTGGCTATTGGTCTGAACCTGTTCTATACTAGCCCAGGAGAAGATTGAAGTGATTATTTGGGATTGATATGAGCTTATACAAAGAAAACGAAAATGTTGAAAGTATGTGATGTTTTTTGAGATTTTTATGAATTTCTTGGCTATCCTTTGTCTAATTTGCGTGTGTGTCTTGTTGCTGAAGTATTCCAAGCCTTTTATAAGCAATAGGAGTGCTGCAAACTTAAGCTAACAAGCTTTGAGTGTCTTTGAACTTTTGAATTTTTTAATAATAAAAGCTTTGAATTTGTTGGCCATGGCTCCAATTTTCTTCACCCCTCTTGCCATAGGTCTTCTGTACCTCTATGCTGCAGAATTTCGATCAAACTTGGTGGCTCATGCTAAGGACAAAGCATTAAATCATTATCTTGAACCATTTCTTTTTTAATTTAACTTTAAATGAAATAAAATTAAATTAAAAAAGAAATAAAAAGGCCATGGGCCTAATGTTGGCTCATATTTTCCAAATGGTAATTCTAATGATCATGGGACCAATTTCATTTGAAAGATAATTGAATTTCCTTCAAAATGAGCTTTGGTTGGAATTTTTCTGATGAACGAGGAGAGAGTTATGGCCGGTCAAAGTTCAGTTGACTTTTTAGGAGAAAACCCTAGTTTTGAAACTTGGGGTTTTGTCGATTTCTGAACTTTTCTTGATGAATTAAGATCAACCATTGATCAAATGATGAATCTTTTGACAAAATATGGATGTTGACAAAAAATTGCATTTTTGACTGTCTGTTGACTTTTCGGTCAAACTGGTCGTCTGTTGACTGTTTGAGCTGTTGACTGTGCGTCCGAGCGAATCGGAGTTTGAAAATTTGTTTGGTGGTACTTTGAGACATATGGAGATCCATGAAATCCATTTTGAGGTCTCAAAAACTTGTTCTCCTGAAAAAAACAAAAACCCTAGTTAGGGACTGTTTGTGTAGGAGATAGTTAGGCGTACCTGATTTTTGTGCAGTGTTGAGTCTTTGCTGATCTTGTGATTATCAGAAGACTTCTAGAACAAAAATCTTGGAATTTTGAAATAAAAAAGATTGATTTGACTGATGGTACAAACACGGAGAATCGTGCTGTCAGCGGGTTTGACTATTAACTGGCTGTCCGGGCATTAACGTAATAGTTAAAGGGAAAACTTAACAGTTAAAGTTAATTTTTTCTTTTTGTTTTTGTTGTGTTAATGGTGAAAAATTATTTACATGATTTGTTGGAAAAACACAAACATGATAAATAAAAAATATACTGTACGTGAACGAAATTAGCGGTAATAATATTGAAAAGGATTTAATGCACAGAAATAGAAATTTAACTAGCAATAAACACGCATCATATTATCTTACTAATTAAACGACGGTACAACAGATAGTACAATATTTAATCCTGACAGTACAAATATTACATAATATAACGAACAGTACGATAAATATAATGAACGGTACGTTATTTGAAAGAGAAAGATACGACAAACTTTAAGTATGACGATTAAAAACCCATGCTATAAACAACAATATATCGATGCACGGGAGTACAAGCATCCCAGGTCCGCATTTTTCAGGATTATGCAGACAGAAAAAGGACATGATCACCACAAAAACAGTGATGACCACAAGAAAAAACGTATCCGCCCACTTTGCCATTTTTGCCGGGGAAGAAGAGAAAATAATTATGAGATAGTATGATAGAAATTTGGGAGATAAGGGAAATTTGATGTGAGACTTTATGGAAAAAATGAGGGGTATTGTAATACGGTGAACTGACTTTTTTATAATCGAAAAATGTCGCGGTTAAGCATGAGTCGCCACCGACTTTTATTTTATCCAAATATTAGAAAGGCTAAAAGAACAGAAAAATACCTTTTAAAAAGATTTTGAGTTCGGGGGGTAATTTATGCAAAGGGAAGGTGTAAGGCACCCTTTGCATCCATGGTTTTCCATGGGCTCTTAATTGCTTTGCTCGTTTTTTGTTTTTAGAAATGTAAAAGAATAGGGACTTTAGCTCGTAAATTAGTGTAGCCCTTTTGAAGGATTATGAGAAAGAATATAAAAGTTTAGAGCAAGGCAAAGCAATTAGGGGCAATTACCTTAAACTTAGATGATAGGTTTCTTTTAGCCTTTCAGGATGAAAGGGTCTATCCATGCCATGAGAGGGCAGGAAGCCTTTCGTTTGGAGGTTGAAGGGTCATCGCTTTATCATTCACCATAAGACTGACCCATGCCATAGAGAGGCAGGTAGTCTAAGGGAAGGATCAGAATAGCCTTTTTCGTAGGCAGCCAGAGGATACCTCAGCCTTTTTTGTAGGCAACTTCCGAGGGTCGAGGTCATATTAGTGTATCGAAGGCAGCATCATTAGGGTCATATGACCTTTATTTATCGAGGCAGCATGGCTGAGGTATCCTTGTATTCGAGGGACATGGCTATTCTGCAAAAAACACAAGGCAACAAGGCAACAGGCAACAGGCAACAGGCAACAAGGCAACAGAGAGGTTACCCCAAAAATGTGCGTGTGTGCAACAATCACGTGGTTAATTCATTATATTATCTTATAGTTAGTTATCCTAATTCAGTTCAAGATTTGCACTCCCTAAGATTACTGACCACACAATAATATAAACAGTAATAATGGGGAAGGGAAATTGTAACCAGCAGAGGAGAGGGGAATTGAAACCAGCGGGATATAATTAAAAACAGAAAATATAATAGTTTAGGGTTTTAGGGTTACCGATACTCGTAGCTTTGGCAATTGACAAACCCTGAAGATTTGGAAAAGGAAGAATAAACAGAAAAATGGGTGAGTGCATTATCGATTCAAATGATAATTGGGGTTAACCCTAATCAATAACAATAACAATAAAAGAAAAAGAGTAAAAGAAACTTAGCTTCGATTGATGAAGGTTGATGGGCAAAGGTTTGCCTTGAGCCTTAAGCATTGACCCTGGCCATTTAAAGAATTAGAAAAAAATAGAAAAAAAGTAAGTGTAGGAGAAGTTCTGTTAGCAAGGGCACTAAACCCTGATTAAATAAAATAATAGGTAAATAAATATTTAAATAAGGGAGGTTAAGAACTTAGCTTCATTCTTTTGACGTGGCGCATAGCCGGAGGTAAAATCCTATTGCTAACCCTGAAAAGCAATGCACAAAGAAAAGATTTTTTAGTGTATAGCTAATTCTCGCGAACCCTGATTAGGGCGCAAGTTAGCCATGGTTAGTAGAAATAAAAAACGAATTAATCGTTGATTTTCAACTCAATTAATTAAATCGGTGAAAATAAAGTTTCGATTAAATTTCCTAATCCTGATAAATATTAAAAGGAAGACTAACCTAATTAAATAATTAAATTAATTTAGAAGTTTAATTAAATAAAATTATCATTAACAGTTATAATAAATATTTTTTATTTTTAATGTTTTTTATGAAGAAGTAAAATTAGAAATAAGTTGTATATAAACAAATATCAAAAAGAAGAAACAAATTATATAATTAAAAGAAAATGGAATGACTCAGCTTTTGATCAGGTACGGTTTGATTGTAGAGGTTCATGATAGGGAAGCATCTTCAGTGATCGTTGGATCTAATCTCTTGAGGATCCACCGGCAGGGAATAAGCAGGTACATCCTAAGCGTACGTGAACTAGCTACATGGAATCTGCAAGCTCAATCATTTAAAAATAATTAAGGAAAATAGACGCAAGAGGCAGGGATCGAACCCATGCCCTTGCGTCTGCAAGCTTTGGACGAGTAATCTTACCACCAGGCCACATTTTCTTCGCTGTTCAAATCGCAGACAACAAGTAAAATATACAAGAAATATGTTGGGCTTCTGAAAGAGAAGCAAAACCCAGTCCATGCAACCGAATAGAACCGGCCCACTCCTAAAAAGCCATCGAAACGCCCCTTACCTTCTTCTTCTTCAAACACGATTCAAAAATTCCCCCCACTGTGAATCGGATTCTCACGCTTTATCCTCTCAATTTCTCATCCCACATAAAAATAAAACACACCAGATGCATTTGCTGCAATCAAACATTTCCATGACATTAGACACAAAACAAAACAAATTGATAGAGTTACCGATTGTTTCCGACGCGAGAAGTTGCTTGTGTGCTCGTCGGTTGAAGGCCGTCTGAGTGATTGAAGGAAGCTGCGCCGTGGAACTTCGCTGAGGTCCGCTGTTCAAGCGTTGTCGCCGTCGCTTTTGCTATCCAGCGGTGGTGGTGTCGCCGTGGTTCAGATCTGGTGGTGTTCTCCGGTGGCGGGGAATCGACTGAGGGAGTCTGCATGGCTGAAGCGGCGGCTTCACGGTGTTGAATCGGTTGTTGCTTCGGATTCGTACGACCTCTCCTCGATTCAAACGCGAATACTCCGCTGTCTTTTATTTGTCTGCAAAATACAAACTCTATTGCAATTGTATCGATGTTAATACATTAAAATTGTGGAGCAAATTGATGAAAGTCTTTGTTGCAGGTTTGTCGAATCGTTGAAGCATTGTGGATGCGAAGATTGGTAATAGATGGGTTGTGTATAGAGATAAATGGGTGAAGGTCTCAGATCGGTGCCAGTTAGTGATTATGAACAATTGAAGAGTATGAAGATGACGCAATTTGCTGTAGGTCTTGTCTAATTGTTGGAGGAAGATGATGAGTGACTCACATATGGTTTACGGTGATGATATGAAAGTGGGTGATGGAAGTGTCTGTACGATGTTAAAAAAAATAAGGATTTCCTTTTTTTTGTACATGAAAGTCAGACCCTTTTTATAATGAAGAATTCTAGGTCAGACTAAAAAGAATGAAATCACAATTTGATCAAATAATTGAAATTTTAAACCAATATTTGATTTGATCTCTAATTTGTAACTATCTTGAACAATTTTAATAAAAACTGTCCTAAAATAGAATGCAATAGAATCAAATCAAATATATTTTTGCATTTTGGATTTTTGACTAAAAGGCATGAATTCAAGTTTTAAAGATAAAAAATAATATTTTTTGAAAATTGATAAAAAAAAAATACAATTTAATTAATAAAAAGGATATTTTTGTGATAAAACACATATACTGTTAGTAACAAAAATAAAAAGATGAGGAAAAAAAGGTCAGAAGTGGGATTCGAATCCGAGACTTTGTACCTGCGAGCTTTACCTCTTTACTAATTAGACTACGTCACTCAATCGAAATACAATGATATTTGTAATTATACGAGGGCAAATTTTGGGGTATGACAGGTATCTATAGAGTGAAAAGAGGGATGTAGACGTTGGGGAATGAAGTGATACCGTATAAAAAAGGAAAGTTTGAATGATAGTAGGTTTTGAAAAAAAGTGTATGGAATAAAGTTAGGATTTGATTTGAAAGAAAGAGATTTGAAAAGAAAGAAAGAGATTTGAAAACAATAATATAGTACAAAAATTAGTGGAAAACAAAACTAATAAATAATTTTATTGTTACCAGCACAGTTTGAATCCCCGGACTTTGTACCTGCAAAAATTTAATTCTGTACCAATTGCGTCAGTATTATTTATCTGAAAATAAATCTCAAATAAACAGCGTGTGAAGTGATAAACAGTATTTGGCGTTTGTGTAAGAATAAATTCAACAGCGAACCCAAAATACCGTATAAAAAATATCCTAAAAACTGAGTATTCATAAAATCAGGATATTTATGAAATAAAATCCAAGATTATATGAAACTCCCAATTTTTAGACAGAAATCTGTTGCGTTCTTTTTTTGAAAAAAGATGCGGGCAAATTTTGGGGTATAACAGTTGCCCCTATTCAATCTTCTTAAGCCTGAAGAGACCGATTGGAATCTAAAGGTAGAAGACGATTGAATATTTAGATGCCCTGAAAATTTGCACTTACCTTCATCAGAAGTGATGCTGGAATTTTCATTGAATGTGGCTTGAAAAATGTCGTTGGCGGATCAAAACATTACTTGAGATAGGCTTTCAGATGCCATCTAGTGAATGTGTTGATGGTTTGTTCATCAGAATGAATCCATTGATTATATCTTGATGAAGGATTTGAACCTCTGCGTTGACCGTTACGGGACCGTCCGAGGTTACCGCTTTAAATCTTGGAGGTTGATCGTTACAGAACTGTCCAAAGTTTCCGCTTTAATTTTAAATGTTGATCGTTATAGAACCGTCCGAGATATCGACTTAGATCTGAAGGTAGATCATTAAGGAACCGTCTAAGGTATCGACTTAGATCTTAAGGTAGATCATTAAGGAACCGTCCAAGATATCGTCTTAGATCTGAAGGTAGATCATTAAGGAACCGTCCAAGGTATCGACTTAGATCTGAAGGTAGATCATTAAGGAACCGTCCAAGGTATCGACTTAAATCTGAAGGTAGATCATTGAGCACCGTCCAAGGTATCGACTTAGATCTTGAGGATTTGAAGTTGTTTATTCGACTGTGGTATAGCCTGGAAGTGTCAGAATGAGTCACCATTATACCGTATCTGCTTTGTTTGTTTAGAGTTGATAAGTGATTTGGAAAGAGAGAGCTCTTCAGAGTGAATCTTTGGTTTGATTATATCTGAGAGGCATGCTTGTCTGGAGAGAAACCAGGAGAATATTGCATGTGATTGAGAATAACTTGCTGAAGATATTCGTCCACCTGAAAAGCCAAGTTAGTGACATGCAATGTCATGATGTATGTAATGTATATGTTGAAATTCTCAACCTAAATGAGAATCGTGCATGTTATGTATGTGTTTGTCATGAAACATTATATGCTATGTATGAATATGCGTATGATGTATGATGTATGGACATGACTTATGCAGTTTAGAGCGTATCAAACTTCTAGTTGGGAAAATAAATCCCTGCTTGTTATTTCGGAAACGATGACTTTATGACCGTTGATGATCTTTGCTATCTTGTCCGAGTATACTCAGCTGGGGAACTTCCTTACGGACCCGGATGCTCTGTTGGGGATGAAGGTAACTTGAAGGTTCTGATTTTGATGCACCCTGACTGGGAATAAGAGAGATGTGTAATCCTCCGATGCATTATTTGATCAAGCCTTGATGTGGAGGATCACACCTTCTGGGGATAGTGATCTTGAACAGCCCTGCTGGGGAATGAGGAGGATGAACAATCATCCGATGTAATATCTATCCAAGCTTTGAGATAAGGCTTTTTGAGTCATTTTGTTAGAGAGAAAAATCTCATCGAGGATTATTCTGAGAAATGTATTTCTGTTGGGGAACTGTTTCTTCTGATGCCCGTACTTAGTGTCGGTGATGAAACACTCAGTCGGGGAATTAATTGGGCCTTGCTTATCCGGGGATAACTCCTTGAAGATTGCTCTGTGGGGGATATTCCCATGTTGCTGGTTTCGGGATGATGTTCAGATGATTGGGACATTACCTAAATGCTATTCCTGTTTTTCTTATAAACATCAATCATATTCAAATGCATATGTTCATTCAAAATTATCATTGGGACGTTTACGTATTCAAAACAGAAAAAGTGAAAACATTGATTTTGAGGATGAACTGTATTAATTTGAAAGAGAGCCGTAATAGGCGGATTAGTACAAGGAGACAAAAATCCTAGTAGTAGGAATTTGTCATAAAACTTTAAAAAGTACTTATAAAGGAAAATAGCTATGTGAAAACAATCCAGTCAAGTTTTAACTCTGCTATTGCCAATCTGTCTTTGAGTATCTCATCCCTCACTTGTTGGAAGAAAATGATTGGACTGATTGGTGCCTTTGATGTGTTGAACCTTGAAGGTGAATAGGTGGCCAAACGGGACATAGTCGTACGCTTTATTCCCTAACTTTTGCCTAGGCCGCCTTTTCAGGTTTTCAGCCTACCGGGATAATTATTATTTTTTAGTCTCTAATTTTTGCCTTGATCGCCCTTTCAGGTTTTCAATCCACCGAGACGCTCATTTTTGCCTAAGTTTCCCCTTCAGGTTTTCAACTTAGCGAGCTTTTCTTTAAGCGAAGTACTTTTAGACTATGTCCGCATTTACAGGGTGTGGGAAATCCTCGCCATCCATAGTGGTAAGCAACATGGCTCCGCCGGAGAATACCTTCTTGATTACAAATGGTCCCTCATAAGTGGGAGTCCACTTGCCCCTGGGGTCGCCCTGTGGTAAGATGATGCGTTTTACAACCAAATCACCGATTTGATATGCCTGACTCTTGACTTTCTTGTTGAAGGCTTTGATCATAAGTTTCTGGTACAACTGACCATGACAAATAGCCGCAAGCCTCTTCTCATCGATCAAGTTTATCTGGTCCAACCGAGTCTGAATCCAATCGTCTTCGTCTAGATCGGCTTCTTTCATAATCCTTAGGGAAGGAATCTGAATTTAAATTGGAAGAACTGCTTCCATACCATAGACTAAGGAGAATGGAGTTGCCGCTGTTGAGGTACGTGCTGAGGTGCGATAACCATGAAGAGCAAAAGGTAACATCTCATGTCAGTCTTTGTGGGTTACTGTCATCTTTTGTATGATCTTCTTGATGTTCTTGTTGGCAGCTTCCACTGCGCCATTCATCTTTGGTCGATATGGGGATGAATTATGATGTTTGATTTGGAACTGCATGCATAGTTCGGTAATCATCCTGTTGTTTAAATTTGTGCCATTGTCTGTGATGATCCTTTCAGGGATGCCATACCGACAAATGAGATTGTGCTTGATAAACCGGGCCACAACATTCTTGGTGACTGAAGCAAACGAGGTTGCCTCTACCCATTTTGTGAAGTAGTCAATGGCGACCAGGATAAAACGATGTCTGTTGGAGGAAGTAGGCTTGATTTCTCCAATCATATCAATACCCCACATTGCAAAAGGCCAAGGAGCCGTCAGAACGTTTAATGGGACTGGAGGTACATGTACTTTGTCGGCATATATCTGGCATTTGTGACAAGTTCTGGAGTGATGGTGGCAGTCTGTCTCCATAGTAGACCAATAATAACCTGCTCTTAAGATCTTTTTAGCCATTGTATGTCCACTTGAATGAGTACCAAAGGCACCATTGTGTATATCTTTCATAATCTGTTCCGCTTCCTTCTTGTTCACACAACGAAGCAAAGTTGAGTCATGGTTGCGCTTGTACAGGATTCCATTACTTAGAAAGAATTTGGCAGCAAATCTTCTTAGAAACTTTCTATCGTTAATGGATGCCCCTTCAGGATACTCATGGGCTTCGAGATATCTTTTTACTTCATGGAACCATGGTTTTTCTTCCACTCCTTCAGTATCAATCTCATTGCAATAGGCTGGTTCGTCCTGTCTGTAAATAGTGATCATTGGCGCCTCATTATCCCACCTGACTTTGAACATAGATGACATGGTAGCTAAGGCATCAGCCAGTTGATTTTCTTCTCGCGGGACATGTTCAAAAGTGATTTCTTCAAAGTAAGGAATCAAACTCAGCACATATTCTTTGTAAGGAATTAGATTCGGGTGCATCGTGTCCCATTCCCCTTTAACTTGATAAATTACAAGGGCCGAGTCTCCGTAGACCTCCAGGAACTTGATTCTCAAATCGATTGCAGCTTTGAGACCCAGAATACATGCTTCATACTCGGCTATATTGTTAGTGCAATTGAAACATAATCTGGCAGTGAATGGTGTATGTCCTCCTGTAGGAGAAATGATCAGAGCTCCGATGCCATTGCCAAGCGCATTAGAGGCTCCATCAAAAACCATAGTCCATCGGGATCCTGGCTCGGGTTCTTCCTCCGGTCCAGGTTGTTCATAGTCACTAACTAGCATAATATCTTCATCTGGGAAATCAAAGTTCAATGCTTGATAATCATCCACTGGTTGATGATCCAAATGATCGGCTACCACGCTTCCTTTGATTGCCTTTTGCGAAGTGTACTGGATGTCATACTCTGTTAGGATCATTTGCCATCTTGCTATTCTTCCAGAGAGAGCAGGTTTTTCGAACACATATTTGATAGGATCCATTTTGGAGATCAGCAAAGTGGTATGGTTTAGCATATACTGTCTTAGTCGGCGAGCCGCCCATGCCAAGCACAGCAAGTTTTCTCGAGCAGTGAGTACCTTGTTTCACAATCGGTAAAATTTTTGCTAAGATAGTAGATTGCATGCTCTTTTCGGCCAGACTCGTCATGTTGCCCCAGTACACACCCCATTAAATCTTCTAACACTGTTAGGTACATTATCATAGGTCTTCCATCCACTGGCGCTAACAAGATTGGTGGTTTTTGAAGATATTCTTTGATCTTGTCAAAGGCTAATTGGCATTTGTCGTTCCATCTTTCTACTTGCTCTTTCTTCAACAATTTGAAGATTGGCACACAAGTAGTAGTCATATGGGCAATAAATCTGGCGATGTAGTTCATACGTCCCAAGAATCCTCTAACTTGTTTCTCGGTACGGGGTATGGGCATTTCTTAAATGGCTTTGACCTTGGCAATATCAACTTCAATACCTTTGTTGCTGACTATGAAACCCAAGAGCTTACCGGATCTTACTCCAAAGGTACACTTGTTTGGATTCAGTCGCAACCTGTACTTCCTGAGTCTGTCAAACAGCTTGTGCAGATGACCCAAATGTTCTTCTTCGGTGTTGGACTTTGCAATCATATCATCCACATAAACCTCTATTTCTTGATGAATCATATCATGGAACAGAGCTACCATTGCACGTTGATACGTTGCTCCTGCATTCTTTAAACCAAAGGGCATTACTTTGTAACAAAAGGTTCCCCAGGGTGTTGTGAAGGTTGTCTTTTCCATGTCTTCGGGCGCCATATTGATTTGGTTGTAACCTGAGAACCCGTCCATAAAGGAAAATACTTTGCATTATGCAGTATTGTCAACCAGTACATCGATGTGAGGTAAAGGGAAATCATCCTTGGGGCTTGCCCGATTTAGATCTCTGTAGTCTACACACATTCTGACCTTCCCATCTTTTTTAGGAACAAGCACGATGTTAGCTATCCATGGAGGATAACTCACAACTTTTAGGAAACCAGTATTGAATTGCTTCTCAACCTCTTCTTTAATCTTCTTGGACATATCGGGCCTACTTCTCCGCAGTTTCTGCTTAATTGGAGTGCTACCTTCTTTGATTGGCAGGCGATGGACCACAATATCCGTGTCGAGGCCAGGCATATCTTCATAGGACCAAGCGAATATCTCGACGTAGTTTTGTAACATTTGAATCAGTCTTTGCTTGACACTATCTTCTAAATCAGCCCCTATCTTGACTTCTTTCTTTTCTTCGTCACTGCCCAGGTTGATAACCTCAATTGGCTCTTCATGCGGCTGTATAGTCCTTTCTTCTTGTTCTAATAGCCTTGCAAGTTCCCTAGGTACTTCACAATCTTCCTCACTTTCGTCCTCAGTTTGGTAGATCGGATTTTCAAAGTCATGACTGGAAATAGCAGAATCGTTATCAACAGGATCCAGAGTGAATGTGAATCTGCATTTATTATGTGGGTGTGTGTAAGAACACGTAGCTATTTGAAAATGAATAAAGTAAAGAAAGAAACAAAAAGGATCGCAAAATTTGAATATGCAAACGTCCCATGATTTTATTGAATGAACATATGATCATGGTATGGCAAACCCTTATAAAAAGGACCAGTGTGCTTCGGGCAAGGCACCTGGCTTTTAAGTTCATGGTTCGATAGTACAGGAACCATTTTTATTTTTGAACATATAAACAACGAAAACAGGAAATTGCATTTACTCCTGATCAAAGGAGATAACATTTTCAGCTTCCCAGTTGTTCAATCCATTGTTGTGAGTAGGGAATATCCAGTTGCTCCAGTTGCAGTTGTTTTCTTCGTCTTCCACAACATTGACTTCTTTGGTGACGAGATGAGCTGTTGATCCTTCAGGATGAGCAAGATGCTCTGCTGGATATGAGAGCCCAGGCGGAGGCACCTCTGTTGGCTGAGAGAGATACTCGATAAGATCGTCCCATCCAGTTGGGATAATGTCTTTGATAGAGACTTGTGCACTCTGGGGAGCGGAATACTTCACCATAAAGTCATACTTGCCACTTGGTTCTCCCAGTGTATCCCATACTTCTCTTGGAATAAGTGGACTTTGGTATTGCTTAGCAATGGAACCAGTGATACTTATGTCATCTTCGAACTGATCATCCCATCCAGTTGGGACAATGTCTTCAACGGCAATCAAAGAACTCTGAGGAGCAGTGTACTTCACTAGAAAATCGTACTTGCCGCTTGGTTCTCCCAATGTATCCCAAACCTCCTTGGAAACGGGTGGAACTTCATTTGGATGTTGCTTAGTAATATGGTTCGAGATCACTTCGTCGTCTTCAATAGCATTTACTCCTTGGCTGATGAAATGGGACATTAATCCTCCAGAACTAGGACTTTGATCATTCTTCTGAGTTCTAATAGCATAGCCCAGACCTAGCTTATCGAACTTGTAAGGCACGTCAAGGAGTTGTCCCCATACTGTGTAACCACCCTCTTCGATCACAGCCTTAGCATCTTTGAGAGAAGCCATTGTTGGAGTTATTTTTGTAGCAGGAGTAGCAAAAATATGTTTGGCAGTAGAGACAGCTGGAGGGACCACCTCAAAAGATTGGCAGGGAGTTTCGATGAATTCTCCATCCACCTCAACATACTTGGAGTTACTCAGGTGGCTAACCACATATTCTTCCTCACCATGAACCGTGACGACCTTTCCTTTTATCGGATATTTTAACTTCTGGTGCAGGGTAGAAGTTACAGCGCTTGCCCCATGTATCCAAGGGCGTCCTAGTAAACAGGAGTATGTTGGATGAATTTCCATCACGTAAAAGGTAGAATCAAATATCTGAGAGCCCACTCTGATTAGGAGCTTAACTTCTCCGTATACTATTCTTGTTGACCCGTCGAAGGCTCTTACCACAACATCGCTTGGTTGTAACACAACTCCTTCGAAGTCAAGTTTTTCCAGTACTACCTTTGGTAACACATTTAATGAGGAACCATTGTCTACCAGCACATGAGACAAAGTGGTGTCGTTACATTCAATAGAAATGTGCAGGGCTTTATTGTGATTTTTTCCAGCAGGTGTCAAATCAGCATCAGAGAAACCGAGACCGTTATCCACTGTTAGACTGGCAACACAATTTTCAAATTGGTCGACTGAAATCTCCTGTGGTACATGTGCAGCTTTCAAGAATTTCATCAGAGCCTTCGCATGAGCTTCTGAATACTTCAACAGAGATAACATTGAGATCTTTGAAGCAGTGTGCCCCAGTTGTTCAACAATATTGTAATCACTTTTGCAGATGATTTTCAATATCTCCTCCATTTCTTGCCCCGAAGGATCTTCAACAGTGACTTCAACAGGTACTTGAACTGGTTCAATTAGTGGCTCTTTGCCTCGAGCATTGACATCTTGATTAGGAACTGGGACCTAGACTGGAGTAGTAGTAACATTTGGAGAAATTTCTGGTGAAAAGATCCTTCCACTTCTTGTAATCTTACTAGTCCCCACAATATTATCAACAACTGGATTAGTAACATTCACAGTCTCATCAGTCAAGGTGTCTTGTTTAACTCCATGGACATAAACATTAGCGCCATAACTCCACGGGACAGCTTTGTCTAAGGAATATGGAAATGGAGCCGGATTGGTGATGATTACAGATGCCACTCTGGGTGCAGCAAAAATTTTGAAGGGAGCCTTGGTAAGGATTTTCAATGGTATGTTAGAAACCACTGAGACGTCCTCTATCTTCATCCCATTTGAAAAAACTTCGCACAAATTGTCTATAGAAGGGAGTTTCTCAAACATAATGATACGACGATCCATCCACTTTTGAATTCCTCTTTTCAGATTTTCACAACCATTGGGTAGGTGTGCGCAATAAAAGTAATCAGGGTCACAGCCTGGAAATAAACCAGCTTGTATTAGCTTGCTTTTGATTTCAAGGAGCGGAGTTGACAGTTCTCTCACATCATAGATATAAACAGTGTCCATGATAGCATTAACGGTCTTGTCGTGTTCTGGCATAGGCGCAGTGATGACATTTGGAGTCTCTAGAGGATCGAATTCAATTTCCCCAGCGTCTATCATGTCTTGGATCTTGTTTTTCAGGGCCCAACAGTGATCTGCGTCATGTCCAGGACAATTGGAATGGTATGCACATGTTGCGTCGGGGCGATAACTAGGAGAGGAAGTGTTGACATTCTTCGGAGGGTCTTTCAATGTAATCAGACTTGCCTTTAACAAGTGCTGCAATGCTTGAGAGATTGGCATATTGATTTTGGTGAAGTTTCTTCTCGGTGCATCTGGTCGACGCGTATACTTCGGCGATTGCTCTTTTTGAGGTGCAGATGTAGAGATCAGAACAGCCCCTACAGATTGGTGATGCTCACTTTTGTTGCGACTTTTCTGACTATGCACTGTATTGACTTCATTTCTCCCACTGATAGGCCTCTTCATAGTACCAGAGGAGGAGCCTACTTGAATTTTTCCACTTTGAATGCCACTTTCGACACGCTCTCCACTTAATATCAGGTCAGTGAAACCTGACGACGAGCTTCCCAGCAAATGACTGTAAAAAGGGCCAGTTAAAGTGCCCATGAACATGTCAGCCAGCTCGCGATCAGATAAGGGAGGTTGAACCCTTCCAGCTAGATCTCTCCACTTTTGTGCATACTCTTTGAAACTTTCTTTTGGTGCCATGGTCATGCCCCGTAGTTGAGTACGGGTTGGTGCAAGGTCAGCTTTGTATTGATACTGTTTATAGAAAGCAGCAGCCAGATCTTCCCACGTGTGAACTTTTGCACTTTCCAGTTGGTAGTACCACTCTAGTTGTGTACCCGACAGACTTTCCTGGAAGAAATGAATCCATAATTTGTTATCTGCCGTATGAGGTAGTATCTTTCTCACATAGGACCTTAGATGCAGCTTTGGGCAAGAGACTCCATCATACTTTGCAAAGACAGGAACTTTGAACTTTGGAAGGATAATAACATCTGAGACAAGTCCAAGATCGTTGAAGTCTAAACCAGGTATTTTTTGTATCTCCATAGCTTTCATGCGTCCTTCCAACTGCTGGTATTTGTTATCACCCTGTTCGTCTTCGGAGTGATAATCTTCTTTGTCAGGAGAGAGAGAGAGAGAGAGAGAGAGAGAGAGAGAGCGTTTGGCAGAACCCTGGTTGCTGTGGTTGTCTTCCTGATCACCTTCACCTACTACTTCAGGGATTGGCGCCTTTTTGGGCATCCTGGCTGGGACTCTGACTTTCCTCACGAGGTGGCTTAAACCTACAGATCCCTTGGGCTTCTTTTTCTTCTTGGTCATCAGGGCTTTCAGTTCCTGTTGCCCCTTTGCTAGCTCCAGAATTGCTAACTGAACTTGGGCGTTCTGTGCTTCGAGATTCTTGATGCTTGTTTCGGAATCCATCGAACTATAATAAACAGCAAGGAGATGAGAAACCTTTTATGTGAACCTGTTATGCAATGTTTATGAATGAAATGTATATGCAATGTTTTCAAGGATCTTAGAATTTAAATTTGTTTGAATAAAAGAGAAACAAACATTTATTAGTCAAACATTTTATTTATTTATTTATTTCCTTTTTTTTCATTTCTTTTCTCTCTTTTTTCCTTTGCCTCTTTCGAGCTTACAAGATAAAGCAAAAATAAAGAAAATAAAGGATTCTTCAAGCCTCCCATGGACGCTTTCTCTTTGCTCCTAGGAACGTGTTGATCTGCTGTTCTTCATGGAGTTGTCTGGTGAGCTCCAACACTTTCCTCTCATAGTCTTGACAATGTGCTTTGAAGGTGTCCCTTTCTCCTTTTAGTTGAACCCAAGATTTTTGCAACTCTTCCAGGTCAGTTGGCATGTCCAGATGTAGAATAACTCGAGGTTCTTCCCCTTCGATTTCTGGCTCAATAGTCACAGGAAGGATAGCGGGATATGGCATGATGAACTTCTGAGCATGAGCACGCACCCATTTGAGGTAGGGCTCCATGGGAAGAGAATTCCATTGTCCTAAAGACTTGCTTTCTACTTTGTAGACACTTCCCCAAGCATGTATAAACCTTCGTCGATATCTTTGGGAATCATCTTCGTAGTCGAACACAATGCCGTGGATGATCATGTTGTGAGGACCATTTCTTCATGCATATCCAAATTGGCGCAAAGCTAAAGAGGGATTGTAGGTGATGCCTCCCCTAATGCCAAGGAGTGGCACATTAGGGTACTCCCCACAATGGTCAATAAGAGTGATGTCTTCTTGAAAGAATTTGTTCCACCGGATATCTGAATGAGACAAAGACATAATCCTGTGAGACCACTGCATCCTTTGCTCGTTTCTCAACACTGATCAGGGAAGGTGCGATGTAAACCATCTAGCCAGTAGTGGTATACAACACATAAGAGTTCCTCGCTTTTTCATGGTACGAGTGTGTAGAGAATGTAGAATGTCTCCCAGCAAAGTAGGTATGGATTGCGGGTTAAGAAAATGTTGATAGCGTGCACACTTATGAACTGGTCGGGATTAGGGAATAAAACCAACCCATAAATCAAAAGAGCCGCAACTTCTTCAAAAGCTTGGTAACTCTTATCTTTTAATAGTGATCGAGCCTTTCCCATTAAGAACTTAGCAAGCAAACCCTTGACTCCACTCTTTGTTTCTCAATTAGACTCGATTTCTGACTTTCGTAAATGTAAGGCAGCAGCAATGATTTCAGACTTTGGGATCTTTTCTAAACCAGTGAAAGGTAATTGACCTCGAACAGGCAACCCAATCAGTTCATAGAATTCTTCCAAGGTGGGTACTAGCTGGTAATCGGGAAATGTAAAACAATGATGTTCGGGATCAAAGAATTGGAACAGGACCCGTATCATGTCTTCTTTAAATTTTGAGGTAACCAAATGGAGTAGGTGACCATGCCTCTCGGTGAATTGAGTATTTCTGGGAAATTCTGATATTAATTCCTTAAGCTCAGATGGTACTGTTGAGATGTTGATCCGGATATAATTTCTGGTAGCGGGAGCCATTACCTGCAACAACAGAACAAAGGTAAACTCTTCGATCCTTGAAATGATTAGTGAGATAAATGATATGTTTATGATGCTTATGATGTCATGATGTCAAACATGTGGAAAACACACACAAATTACACAATAGCCTTAGGTTTAAAGGCTTGCACGAGGTTCATAGGTGATACCCTCCCCATTGAAGTTTAGTTGGTTTAAACCTGTCTTAAAATGGTAATCGGGTTCTATGATCCTTGGAGACAGCATCTCAATACGGCACTCGGACGGCCGATCAAAACATTCCTCGAGGATAACCAACTTCGATCAATTTCAAAGCCAGTCACTTAATAGGCCACAAGTCAAGTTCAACTAAAGGTTCTAAGGCAAATTAGTGCTTGATGACATTTCAGAAGCCTAACATACTCCTTGATCGTTTTCAAGGGATATCAGTACAGACCAAAGTGTCGCACTAACGGTGACTACCAGGTCAACCATATCGGTACATGCCGTACAGTTTCCTTGGTCTATTGTCACATACTTAAGGTATCTCAAGATTCGGGCTAGAATCTTTCACACAAGTAAATTCAATACCCAAACAAACCTTTGAAAAATAGAGCAAACAAGACAAGCAATTGAAAACATCGAAGTGATCTAATCTCTAAGGTAACCCCTTTTGAAAACATTTTAGTTTTGAAGTCCCTAGCAGAGTCGCCACTTCTGTCGCCTCGGTTTTTTTGTGGGATGCGAACTGACTCTTCTTTTATTTTTGATTTGTGAAAATTAGAGAGTCGCCACCGACTTTTATTTTATCCAATTAAGGAAAGGTTTATAAAAGAAACAGAAAAAGACCTTAAAGAGATTTTGGGTTCGGGGGTAGGTTATACAAAGGGAAGGTGTTAGCACCCTTTGTATCCATGGTTATCCATGGGTTCTTAATTGCTTAGCTCACTTGTTTGAATCGTTTGCCTTGTTTTGAAATGCTTGTATGTGGTTTTAAATATTTTTGTAAAGAATTAACTTTGTAATGATCCTTGTGCGGATGTATACAAAGTGTTTATCTTTTGAAAGATGTTTTGATGGTTTAAAAAAGATTTTTAACTTTGTAATGATCCTTGTTTGGATATATACAAAGTGTAGTCTTTTGAAAGTTTGTTTTAAAAAACAGTGATGTGGAAAAGCTTTTGTTGTTTTTGATTGAGCAAGCAATTAGGAGGTATACCCTAAGTTCATAAGGCCTTTTCCCATTTCTTTAGAAAGTTTTCTTTGACTCGATATAGAAGAAAAATTTAAACTTTCGCATTTGAAATAATATGATTGATTTTGAAAAGAGTAATAGAGGGATTACCCTAAGAGGTACAAGTGTGATTGTGTTTTGTTTTCAGATATATTATCTTTGAGATTAGTGATCTAGCGCTTCAGTTATTATTCTTGTCATACACGCAATTTTATATGTACAGAAATTTAAAGTGCGGGAATGTAAAATGCGGAAAGTAAATCTACGTTATTACATCAATTGTGCGAGAAATGTAAACTACGCTATTTACATGAATTTGACAACCTATACACTTATCTATGAATTTAAATTGCAATAAGATAAAGGGAAAATATTTTTGGATTTTTGGATGGTTGATTTTAATTAAGATTAAGGCATAATTAATTTAATTAAAAGGTCAAAAATTAGAAATGAAATTTGAACCTAAAAATTAAGTCTAAAATATGTCCAAGTTGTTTGTTAATTAAATTTAAAATAAAATTATTTTTTTTTGTGATTTTTGAAATGATTTTGAAATTATTAAGTTAATTAACATATAATTATACAAATAATTATACACATAAATTAAACTTAAAGAGAAAAATATTCTAAATATGTACAAAATTAGTTTATAATATATAAACCTAATTTAATAAAAAGAAAATATTTTTTTCTGATTTTTTGATAGGTTAAAAATTATTGAAATGGAAATATATGAATATATATTGATTAATTAGACAAAATATTTTAATCATTAAGAAAAATAAAATATTTTTGTGTCAAAAATTAATACAATATTTTATCAATCTAAAAATATTTTTTTGCATATTTTTCTGATTTTTAAAACAATTTTTAAATAATTTTGCAAGGAAAATTAAATAAAATAGAAAAATAAATTAAAACTGTGATCCTGTGTGGTAGGCTGGTGTGTCCATGGTATGGTTGTGCGTTTTGGTGCGTTGGATGTGCTTTCAGATTGATCCAATGGCTGTAAAAGAGAGAGCACATGATATAATGGTGGAATTGATTGCACTGAATTCAAAGAGAATTCAAATCCCTGGCTGGGCCCACACGCGCCAAAATGAGCCAATGGAGAAGCAGGGAATGGCCACGCAGGCAGTCAACCTTTCAACGCTACTATTCATCTTCTTCTTCATGTTACCTGTGGATTTTGCTTCAGATTTAGCAGCCGATTTACCTGCGGATTTTTCTTCGTTTCTCCATGCTTCTTGGAACCTACATAAACGTGAAAATAATTTAACAAGAACAACCCAGATCCACTAAATGGCATGCTGGGAGTTCGTTGGTGTGGTGTCGTTTTCTTTACCTCCCCGTTTCACTTGGGAGGACGGCACGCTAAACCCTTCACGCGAAATTTGGAAGGAGAATGCGCCCGTGGTGGGATGAATTTTGTTTCAGTTCTTCCTACGATATCACACGAACTTTCTTATTGGTCCTACGAGTAGGAAAGGGAAAAAAAGATCTCAACTAAACCCTAGGAGTTTGCTAAGTGTGGGGATTTCACCTAGACTAGAAATTCTGGAGTCCGGGGGGTCGGTTATACATAGGGAAGTGTTTAAACACCCTACATATCTGTAGTACTCTACAGGAACCTTCTCTGTGTCATTGTGATTGTGTTTGCTGCTAATGATTGGGAAAGTTTCTCCTTTGTGTTAGGAGAGAGAATTGACTTGATTAAAGAAAGACAGACAGATAGACAGACTGACTATTTTTGGTATTTTATTAGCTCGCTGAGATTCCTTTTGAACCTCATGCCTACATATCCCTAGTGGAAGTCAGAGCTTAATGTAGTTCGGGGAACTAACTAGGGAAATTAAATGTTTTTGGTGCCTTGCTTGAAGCTCAAGGTTGAAGCTTGGAATTAAATCTCTGTTTACAGTAAAGAGACATGAAATCATCTTTACAGAGAGGTATTTGTACTATTCTACCACAAACATTTAAAGGAGTGACAGAATAACTGGATTCATTTCATTCAAGAGGGGGACCTTACTTGTGTGTGCAAGTATGCCAGTCAGATGCCTCTTAAATGAAAGAAAGATGCTCGTCCAAATTAGGGAAAGTGTACAAGTCTGGGGATGTGCCAGAGCATGTCTTTCAAAGTCCTAAATGGGAGACTTTGATTGAAATTGAAATTGAAATGTTTGTTTGTTTGAATGTGGTAGAGTAGTAAAAATATCTCTCTACAGAGATAAGCTATATCTATCTACTGTATAAAAGATTTGACTTTAGCTGGCTTGTATGAGGCCCAAGCTTGAGGCTTTTTTTGATTGATTTATTAATATTATTGACTCTGGGAGATGACTCCACTGGGGATTAATTACAGGGTATTTTTGTGTTCTGTACAAAGCCCAGAATTGAGGCTGACTCTATTTAGGGAGACTCTATTTGTGTGCCTTGTACAAAGCCCAAGGTTGTGGCTAACTGCTGAGGATAACTGAATTTTTGAGACTATGAATGACTCTATTTTGTGTGCCTTGTACAAAGCCCAAGGTTGTGGCTCACTCTAGCTAGGGAAAACATTATTTTCTGCCTTGTACAAAGCCCAAGGTTGTGGCAGACTCTTAAATAAACTGAGTATGGATGACTCTATGGGGAAAAGATCCTAGGTGTTAGGAATCTTTGACACATGAAAATATGGTTTATCTGCCTTGTACAAAGCCCAAGGTTGTGGCTACTGAGTGATGAAGAACTCACTGGGGAGACTCTATTATCTGCCTTGTACAATGCCCAAGGTTGAGGCTGACTCTTGACAGGGGAGTTTTGTCGTTTGGTGCCTTGTATGAAGCCCAAGGTTGAGGCTAACTATTTTTGTTGGTTTTGACTCTACTGAGGAGATTTTATTTATTGAAAAAAAACTGTTTTTCTTTGGAAGCTAACCCTTTCCAGGGATTTTGACTCAGCTGGAGAAATTATTTAGTAAAAGACTGACTTTATCATGTTTTTTGGAGGCTGACCCTTTCCAGGGATTTTGACTCTTTTGGGGAAATTATCTCCTAAGAGAAATGAATCTTTATTTTTTTGACATTTTTATTAATTGACTTTGGAGGCTAACCCTTTCCAGGGAATTTTATTGAAATGATGGATTGATTTGGAGGCTAACCCTTTCCAGGGGTTTTTATTGAAATGAAAGAAATGATTTGGAGGCTAACCCTTTCCAGGGGTTTTGACTCTTTTGGTGAATGGCAGAAAGATTATCTAGTGGAGACTTCTTGTTTAAAGCCCAAGATGAAGGCTGACTCATGCTGAGGATAAGAAAATATGAATCCTAGATTCTGCTAAGGAAGATTGATGAAGATAGGGGTGACAGAGACTGTCCATGTCTCTCATTCCAAAAGGTGTACTCAATGCAAAATTGAGACAAACTTGGCTTGTTAAAAGTCTGGTTTAAATTGGAAGAAACTCACCAGGGTAGGCTAAAAGGTGACTAAAGACCTGTTCCTATGTTTATAAGAAACCTGATGGGTCCTTGTATACAAGCTCAAGAGGAAGCTGGAAATGCTTTTAAGAAGCCTGTGGGTCCTTGTACAAAGCCCAAGAGGAGGCTAATCGAGGGTCCTTGTTATAGCACAAGAGAAAGCTATGTGGTTTTGAACTTATTTTGGCTCTAAGCAAATGGGTAAGAGGTTTCACCGGGAATAATTCCTCTTTGGGTGGATGTGTCCTATATTTTTGGATTCTAAGGTTTTTGCCAAGATGTTTCACCGGGAATAATTCATCTTGGGGGTTTGAACTACAGATCTCTAATTAGGAAAGAGCCTTCACCGGGAAGACATTCTCAATCCTAGGTCATATTCCTATAATATATATATAGTTTAACTGTCTTAAGGTTTATACTCAAACGTAGTTCTAAACTAATATATGCACAGTTTATATTTGACAGTAATTTAAATAAAGACTGTAAATTGAAAGCTTGTAAAGCCTAACCTGGATGGAGTGGAGGCCTTTGGAGAAGTATGTACAGAGCCTCAACAGTAATTGGTGGATAACAGTTGAATATATATATGATAAACAGTTAAGGGTTTTTGAAAACAGAAGAAGTGAAGATGGACAAAGGTCACATAGGTATCTGAAGAGTTTCACCGGGAATAATGCCCTTCAAATACCAGAAGAATGTTTTGAAAACAGAAAGAAGATTTTGAAAATACAGTTTTGAAAACAAGCTAAGAAGAGAAGGTGTTTGGGACTTACACTCTATTAGAGGCCCAGTACTTTACAGTACTGGTGTAAAAGCAATTTGAAAATGATTCGGAATGATACAAGGTTTTGTTGTTTGAAAACCCTAATCATTTGATTTATTCGGAGACTGAAAACAGTTTTGAAAATTGACAAAAAGTCAACTTAATTAAGGTAAAAATAAAGATTTCTAACTAATTAAGACCTAAACAATTAGGGTTTTATCATAAACTTATTTACAAAATGATTAGGTTAAAACAAAGTGAATATATACATTTAAAGTATTTAAGAAAACACTTAAAACATACTATTTTAAACCTAATTAAAACACATGAGATAAATAATATTTTTATGATTTTTTTTATTATTTACAAAATAGATATATTAAATGACAAGTGTGTGAAAAATGAAGTGAAAATGATTTAATTTGATAGGTGAATTATTCATGTGAAGTTGTGAAGAAAATAAAAGAAATTATGTGTTAAAAAATAGTTTTTGGCCCTTGGAGGATTTGAACCCACGCCCTTGAAGTCACCAGCCCAAAACAACACCAATGAGCCAACGCGCGCTTGGTGATAATAACTCTCACTCAATTGGTTATGTTTCAAAACAAGTGATAAATCATTGAAAAATAAAAGAATCAAAAAGTCTGGGGCGAGGGGGATTCGAACCCCAGACTTTGGACACGCGCAACACACAAACACTCTTTACCACTGGGCTGTAACGATTTAGTCGTTTATAAAACAACTTCCATTCAAAATAAAATAAACTTTGGCCCCAGATTTAAATTTTGCGCGCCATGGCCATAGTCATCTTCTTCCTCGAGCTCAAGAATTTTCAAAATCCTAACTCTCTGGTTTCTCAACTAAATGACATGATGTAAACATCAATCTTGTTCTAAATTTCCTCACGAATCCAGATATGTAACTAACATTTATTTATATGAACTATAGCTACCTAATTTCTCAGAAAACTCTAAGAACACATGAACCCTAAATTTGAAATTAAATGACAAACAATATGAATAAATGAAAGATGATAGAGGGTTTTCAATCCTCTGATGATGCTGAACAAGATAGAATCGAGCTTTAACTCAAAGAGTGCTTAAATTAAAGAGGTGAGGTTCAGAGACTTACCTCTGAAAATGGAGGTCGTGAGGGTGATGGAGAACACCTGGACTTGAATGAATGATCTCAATAGCTTCCTTGAGACTCAATGATGCTAACTGAATGCTTATTGGAGCTTGAATCCTCCTGAATTGCTCTGTGGACCTCCTTCGATTTGAGCTTCAAGTAGACATGGAGGTTGTTGAATTTGGAGTTACAGACGAGCTGCAGCCATCTGGTTAGCTTCACTATGACCTGAGGAGTGTGCCTGGATGATTGGCTTGGCTTGAAACCTCCTGAATTAATCTATGGACCTCCAACTGCAACAGCTCCAAGTGAGAGGTGAAGATGATGATTCTTCACTTACAGAAGTGTTTCAGAGGTCTGGATCACCTCTAAATGACTTCCCTAATGTGTTTGAATACTTAATTCCAAAGGAAGAGCTTTGGTTTGAAGAATCCGAGTCTTCTTGCCAAAGAACCTTTGAAAACCTTAAGTATGAAGAAAGAAGAGAGAAAGCAAGAATTTTGTTGCTTTGGTGTGGTTTCTGAATGAGAAAGAGGCCTCTATTTATAGGCAATTGGTTCAGAGCAATTGATCATAGTAAGCTTGCTTAGTGTAGTGAGTTTGGTTTCTTAGCCATGAAGGAATTCAAAGAATATTCCAAGTGCAATGATGAGCTCTTTGATACCACTCCCTAGCCATCGGTTTTGCTTGATCTTAGGGGACCAAATGGCTGCAGAAATGAGCTCCAATTGGTTGGGAGAAGATTCCTTTGATGAATCACCAATTTGTCATAAATTCAAAAATGCAATCATTACATAATCACATGCCTTTGTTTTTGGGAATCTTCTCTAATCCTTATGCAATGATGGAAATTGATGTATGGTATGGTTTCAGATGCATTAGAGGTCGTGTAGCATCACTTAGTGAAGCAAAATGCACAAAATTTCAAAGTTTCAAATTGTACATGACCTATAATTTTACTTCATGAGGCCAACTTTGAACAAGCATAACTCCTAGCTCAAATTGAATTTGGAGAAGGTTGAACACAATTTGGAAAGCCCTAAACATCTACTTCAAATCATTAGTTTGGAGTTTCTTCAGAATCCTTTGGCAAATTTGTGAAAAATGAGGCCAAAGTTGGAAGAAAACTAGGTTAAAACACTTAGAAAAATTTCTAAGTGTTTATGGCCTAAAACTCCAAAATTTCCAAAACTCTTGAATGATTGATCTTTTGAAAAAATTTCCTTTGTAAGATGTTGTTTTATTTTGCAAGATCTACAACTTTCATGTTGGAAGTTTTTTGAGTTGTGTAGGTGAAATTTTGAGTTCTCACCATGCCTTAAAAAACCCTAATTCCCGACTTTTTGCTCCTTGATGAATTTCTTTGAATTTCTTTGGTCAAATGACTTCATTATCCATATATTGATGATATTGATCCTTAAAAGTCATGGTTTGACCAAAAATCTCAAAAGTCAATGGTGATCCCATACAGTTGACTTTTTCCTGGTAAGGTGAGATTTTGGACTTTTGTGTAGAATCAAGATCTTCTCCTCAAATGAATGATGTAAATGGATTATATTGAGGTAGTAGAGACTCTTGAATCATGTCTTGAGTTTTGGATCCATGCCCTGATTAAAAGTCAACTATCTTGGTGAATTAGGTCAAAAACCCTAATTGTCGACCAGAGGACAATGATGACTGTAGACTTTGAACTGAGGTGTAATGTCCAGTGGATCTTGTCATATGAGTTATTTGAAGATGATTGATGTCTTTGAATGGTTCCCTGGGGCTTTTTAGGGTTTCCCAAAGGTGATCCCTGATTTTAGTCCTTGATAGGCTCCAAACCCTAGTCTGTTGATCTGAGTAATTCTGTACTTAGATGACTGGGTGTCTAATCAATCAAAGGTGAAATAATGAAGCTTTTGAGTCTTATGATTGTATTAGAGACTAATCCCTCTATTGATTGATCCTTTGCCTGAGTTTTCTTGTCTTTGAACACCCTCGATTGAATGCCAGACTGCCCTGGGTACTTACTTTGACTTGATGAAAATCCTGAAGATATGTCATCTCAGGGGGGTCAAAAATTAGGGTATGATAGATGCCCCTGTTTAAGTTTCTTTTATCTAGAGGGAGAGAGATTGAGATCTCGATCTCTCCTGCGTAAAAGAGACTTAAATATCAAAGAATGCCCGAATTTTGGGCGCTCCTGAGATGATAAAATCTTTGCATGATTTGATCCCGTTGTCGCACTTGGCGGGGGATGAGGAGACAAACTCCTGCAGAAATACTTGATGTGGATTCTGGTGAATGGATGGCAATGTAGGATGCGCAATCCATCTTCTTTAACTAAGTGTTGATACTTAGAAAAAGGTAAACAACCTCCTCTCGTTCCGGATGTCCAAATCTCGAAACTGGTCTCAGTTGCGTTTGGACAATATCTCAGATAAAGAGAAAATCTCCAAAGGTCTGTTTCCTCATCAAACTTCTTACCAGCGCTTGGAGGTAAGATGCCATTTGACGGCTGTAGAGAAACTTCAAAGGTTTGTTTCCTCGTCAAACTTCTTACCAGCGCTTGGAGGTAAGATGCCATTTGACGGCTGTAAAGAAACTTCAAAGGTTTGTTTCCTCGTCAAACTTCTTATCAGCGCTTGGAGATAAGATGCCATTTGACGGTTGTAAAGAAACTTCAAAGGTTTGTTTCCTCGTCAAACTTCTTATCAGCGCTTGGAGATAAGATGCCATTTGACGGTTGTAAAGAAACTTCACCATCTTCCCTTTTGACTTGACGTCTTTGAAAGAATGTCATATGGCCTCATGATCTTTTGAGGGGCTAATGACTTTGTTTGAAGGCGGACGAACTGTTTTCGGGGTGAAAACTGCCATTCGTCAACTGATGCCTGGGGAATCAACGAACTGTTTTCCTAAGAGGAAAACTGCCATTCATCGACTCTGTGGGGAGTTAAACATCCCAGAAACAGACAAACTGTTCGAAGAAACTGCCATTTGTTGATCTCTTGAGTATTTAACAGACAAACTGTCTTTTCTTGGGAAAAGACTGCCATTTGCCAATTGCTAGGGGAGTAAACTGTCTTCTACTGGGAGAGACTGCCATTTGTCGACCCTGTCATGAAAGAAAGTGAGCAAACTGTCTTCTGCTGAAAGAGACTGCCATTTGCTGACTTTGTTATGATAGAAAGTGAGCAAACTGTCTTCTGCTGAAAGAGACTGCCATTTGCTGACTTTGTTATGATAAGAAGTGAGCAAACTGTCTTCTGATGAAAGAGACTGTCATTTGCTGACTTTGTTAGGGAATCTGAACTATCTTCTGGACGAAGACTACCATTCGCTGACTCCGCTGGGGAATCATTTGTCGATCTGCTGGGAGATTCTGAATTTTTCTTTGACAAGAAGTGGCACCTTTTGACCCTGCTGGGGAAATACCAAACCTGTAGGGAATTCCAAAATGCGAAGCAGACTATCTTATCTGAAGAAAACTGTCGAGTGTCGCTCTGCAGGAGAATCTCGGCTGAGGAATTCCAAAAGTGAACAAACTATCTCTTTGAGGGAGACTACCATTTGTTGACTTGCTTGGGGAGATCCTCGTGTATGAACTGTTGTCTCGAAGGAAAAAGCTTCTCCGGAACTTGCAGGGGAAACTTGAGTTCATGCCTTAATGACTTAGGCATTCACATGATCAAAGCCTGACTCGACTATGCAATTATGATGTAATGTATGCATGAATATTATGACAATGATAAAATGTAAAGTGAATGTGAATGGAATTGTCGCGGATGTAAAATCCTATGATACGACTTGAATTCTTGTTGATCAGAAGATGTCCTCTTCTTGTAGTTCGAACTCTGTTGGGAATATCTGGTTATCAGTTGTCCGCTGTCCGAAGTAAGTAATATGAATTGAAGTAAAGATCCGTCATCGGGAGATGTTCGCAAAGCGACCTCATGGGGAAATATTGGTTCCCGGAGTCTCAACCGTTCTCGGAGCAACTGTTTGCATTCTTCCTATTGTTTGTAAACCTCAGAAAGGAATTTCACCTTTATTTTTTTTGCAAGTAAATTCATTTTATTTTATGAAAACATTTGTTTCAAGAAATTGACTGTTTAAACTTAAAATGCATTCCAAGAAACTGAATAAGACTAGATTGCAAAGGAAAAGCACAAGGCTCAAATTATTATATATGGAATGGCAATCAGCCAAATGCTTGATTCCATGGAGTATTTACAAAGTTGGAAATTGGTAATTTTTCGGGAAAAGGGCTACGATGAAACGTGACGACCGTTATCTTTCCCTTCCACTCCGAGTTGCGCTGTATTCGTGCTTCGTAGAAGATGACCTACTGCTGATGAATACTCCGCTATGGATTTTGAATGATCAAGTTTGTCCTGAACACAGTTACTTGCCATATATCCCTAACTTTTGCGTAAACTACCCCTTTCGGGTTTTAAGTCTACCGGGATTGATTAATATATTTTTTTTTATGTCTCTAATTTTTGCCTGAATCGCCCTTTCGGGTTTTCGATTCACCGAGACGCTCTTTTTTGCCTAAGCCGCTCTTTGCGAGTTTTCAACTTAGCGAGCTGTTCTTTTGTTTATTTAGGCGAAGTATTTCTTGACTGCGTCGACGTTCACAGGACGGGTGAATTCTTCTCCATCCATAGTCGTGAGTATTAAGGCTCCTCCTGAGAAAGCTCTCTTGACCACGTAGGGGCCGTCATAATTGGGAGTCCATTTCCCTCTCGAATCTGTGAGAAAAGATTGAATCTTTTTTAGTACAAGGTCGCCTTCTTTGATTGTGCGAGGTCGAACCTTTTTGTCGAAAGCTTTCTTCATTCTTTGTTGATATAGCTGACCGTGGCATAAAGCTGTCATGCGCTTTTCTTCGATTAAGTTCAATTCATCGAATCTGCTTTGACACCACTCGGCTTCTGTTAATTTTGCCTCCATCAAAACTCTCATTGATGGAATCTCAACCTCTATAGGTAGGACTGCCTCCATGCCATATACAAGGGAGAAAGGAGTTGCTCCAGTCGAAGTACGTACTGATGTACGGTAACCATGAAGAGCATACGGGAGCATTTCATGCCAATCTTTGTAAGTGATGACCATCTTCTGAATGATTTTCTTGATGTTTTTGTTAGCTGCTTCTATAGCTCCATTCATCTTTGGTCTGTAAGGAGATGAGTTGTGATGTTCAATCTTGAATTCTTCACAAAGCTCCTTCATCATTTTGTTATTCAAATTTGACCCATTGTCAGTGATTATCTTGCTAGGAACGCCGTAGCGACAGATGATGTGATTCTTGATAAACCTGACGATAACTTGTCTTGTAACATTTGCATATGAAGCTGCTTCAACCCATTTGGTGAAATAGTCTATGGCTACCAAGATGAAGCGATGTCCGTTGGACGCTTTTGGCTCGATCATTCCAATCATGTCGATTCCCCACATGGAGAAAGGCCAAGGAGAAGAGAGTATGTTGAGAAGAGATGGTGGCACATGAATTCTATCGGCGTAGATCTGGCATTTGTGACACCTCTTTGCGTACTGGTAGCAATCTGACTCCATCGTCAGCCAATAATATCCTGCTCTCAGTATTTTCCTTGCCATGGTGTGTCCATTGGTGTGGGTACCAAAGGAACCTTCATGTATTTCTCTCATGAGTATTTCTGCTTCTTTTCTGTCAACGCATCTGAGCAGAACCATGTCGAAGTTTCTCTTGTACAGAACATCTTCATTCAAGAAGAATCTACAAGCTAACTTTCTCAAAGTCTTTCTATCTTTCTTAGATGCCCCAAGAGGGTACTCTTGCTTTTGAAGAAAGTTCTTGATGTCGTGATACCACGGTTTGTCGTCGATGATTGCTTCTACTGTGAACACATGAGCGGGCCTATCCAGGCGCATAACATCGATCTGAGGAATGTCATCCCAATGATTTATCCTAATCATGGAAGAGAGTGTGGCTAATGCATCAGCCAAATTGTTTTCTTCACGAGGAATGTGATGAAAATCTACCCTGTCGAAGAATGGTAATAATCTTCTTGCGTAGTCTTTGTAAGGAATTAGCCCTGGTTGGCGTGTTTCCCATTCTCCTTTGATTTGATTGATGACCAAAGCAGAATCTCCGTATACATCCAAGTGTTTGATTCTTAGATCCATGGCTTCTTCGAGACCCATGATGCAAGCTTCATATTCGGCCTCATTGTTTGTGCATTTGAAAGTTAATCTGGCAGTAAATGGAATATGGGTACCCTGAGGTGTAACAATGATTGCCCCAATTCCTTGTCCATAAGCATTGACAGCTCCGTCAAAGATTAAGCCCCACTGGGATCCTATCTCAGGTCCTTCGTCTGGTAGTGGCTCGTCGTAATCTTTCATCTTGAGGTACATGACGTCCTCGTCCGGAAAGTCGAAACTGGTTGATTCATGACCATTGAGTGGGTGGTGAGCCAGGTGCTCAGCTAGAATGCTTCCTTTCACGGCTTTCTGTGCGTGATACTCAATGTCGTATTCTGATAACAACATCTGCCAACGGGCAATTCTCCCGGTTAAAGCAGGCTTCTCAAAGATGTACTTGATTGGATCCATATGAGAGATCAAACAAGTAGTATGTCGAATCATGTACTGGCGGAGACGCTTGGCAGCCCAGGCCAAAGCACAACACGTCTTCTCGAGCATGGAGTAGCGGGATTCACAGTCAGTGAATTTCTTGCTTAGATAGTAAATGGCATGCTCTTTTCTCTTTGTCTCGTCTTGCTGTCCAAGGACACAACCCATGGAATCTTCTAAGACGGTTAAGTACATTATCAAAGGTCTTCCTTCCACTGGGGGAGACAAGATGGGTGGTTCGAGCAGATATTCCTTAATGCTGTCGAACGCTTTCTGACAATCGTCTGTCCAGACGCAACTTTGATTTTTCCGTAGAAGTTTGAAAATAGGAGCACAAGTTGCAGTCATGAGATATATGAATCTCGAGATGTAATTCAGACGTCCCAGAAATCCTCTAACTTGTTTCTCGGTTCTGGGCGAAGGCATTTCTTGAATTGCCTTGACCTTGTCTGGATATACTTCAATTCCTCGTTTGCTGACAATGAAACCAAGGAGTTTTCCTGAGTAGACACCAAAGGTACACTTGTTGGGGTTCAGGCGAAGCTGAAACTTTCGTAAGCGTTGAAATAACTTTGTCAGATTTTGTATGTGATCTTCTTCATTTTCTGATTTGGCAATCATGTCGTCCACATAGACTTCCACTTCCTTATGCATCATGTCGTGGAAGAGCGTAGTCATGGCTCTTTGATAAGTTGCCCCTGCGTTCTTTAGTCCAAAAGGCATAACACGGTAGCAGAACGTGCCCCAGGGGGTGATGAAAGCTGTTTTTTCCATGTCTTCAGGTGCCATTTTGATTTGGTTGTATCCTGAAAATCCGTCCATGAACGAGAAAACTTTGGATTTTGCTGTACTGTCTACCAACATATCAATATGTGGTAAAGGAAAATCATCCTTAGGGCTAGCTTTGTTCAAATCTCTGTAGTCGACGCACATGCGGACTTTTCCGTCTTTCTTAGGAACGGGAACAATGTTAGCTAACCACTGAGGGTTTTCTGAAGTGACGAGGAAACCTGCGTTGATCTGCTTTTGAACTTCCTCTTTGATTTTCATGGCCATCTCCGGATGAGTTCTTCTCAATTTTTGCTTGACCGGAGGGAATTCTGCTTTTAATGGCAAGTGATGCTCCACTATACTGGTATCCAACCCTGGCATATCTTGATAAGACCAAGCGAAAACATCTGAGAATTCTTTGAGCAGCTGTATCAAACTCTCTCTGATCTCAGAACTGAGCGAAGCTCCAATCTTAACCTCTTTTTTGTTTCCATCGGAACCAAGGTTAATGATCTCTAGAGGCTCATTGTATGGCTGAATGGCCTCTTCCTTTTGTTGAAGTAACCGTGAAATTTCCTTTGATATTTCTTCGTCTTCTTCTTCCTCTGCCTCGAATACAGGAAACTCAAAGCTTGGAGAAGTCATACGGTCGCACGTTTCAACGGGGTATTTTATGATTAATCTGCATATGTGTGATAAGTTTTATTTAGACAACGAGGGAAGACTCGGCGTATGCAGTTAATGGAATATTTGATGTTTTTTAAGGGTGTTTTTTAGGATTACCAATTTCCGAAAAAAGAAAAGGGAAAACTAAACGAAGGAACAGAATGACATTTTTATTTATTGACAGTCATTTCTTGAAACAAAGACCCTATAAAACAAAACTCTATTGCTTTGGGCGAAGCAAAGAGGGACATTTTCCTAGGAAATAGTAAAATGCAAAGCCCTATGAAACATCTCTCCACCCTGGGCTATGGTGAGAGGACAAAATAACGGTGAAAGTTCCTACTTAGGAGTGCGAACAACAGTTGAAACTTCAACAGCTGTCCAGTAGTGGCGAACCCCATTGTGCACTAAGTAATCTGGAACCTTAGGCTTAAGCTGGCCTGTGGTAGGTCTTGATTTACCAACCACTGTCTTTGCAACACTCAGACGATCTTCTTCTACTTCAGCAGACTGAGCGGTGTGAGCATACCCATTTCCGAGTTGAGTATGTCAGTTTTTCTTTTGAGGAAACTTCCAATCTTCTGAATGGAGAGACTCGTTGTCGGAGACACTTTCGAGATCGTCCTCTTCTGTATTTTGGTCTTGCTCTTCTCCCAAGATGGCATTGACTAGATATGTGAACTCTAGATCCGTAGCCTCGGAAGGTGACTTGGGGATATAATCCTCAATGATGATTTCACCAGTAGATGATGATGAATAGCAAGGGTTATACATCTCTTTTGGCTGAGAGAGGTACTCATAATCAATGTTCCATCCAGTTGGAACAATATCTTTAAGAGAGATTCTTGAACTTTCAGGAGCGGAGTATTTCACCATGTAGTCGAATTTTCCGCTTGGTTCTCCTAATGTATCCCAAGTCTCTTCGGGGATAGGAGGAACTTCTTCTGATGAACCATGACTTCTGGTGGTGAAGCTGTCAGTAACTTCATCCCTGCTTGGTTGAGTCTTACTTTCAGATCCCCTAGTCGGATAACAGCAAGGTGAATCAGACTCTGGTAGGGAGATGTATCCTGCTTTGTTAAGATAGGATAACCATTCCTCTTCATCGGTGTTTTCCGTACCGATGGTATTGACTGCTTGTTGAACAGGTTGAAGAAAACCTCCACTGCAGAAAGTTTCTTGAATAGGGAGAACTACCTCAATCCCTGGGATAGCTTTTGATGATGTCGGAAAGAATCCAATTCCTGTTCTATTCTTGTTGTTGGTAGGAATATTAATGTGTCCCCAACCACTGGTAGTACCATCCTTTACAACTTGGATTGCATCTTTGTATGAAGAGATAGACGCTGCTTTCTCCTTTCCTTTGTCCAAGGAAAGTGCTTGGAATTTAGTTCCAACAACTTCTTTTGGTTCTATGTCGGAGAATGATGACAGGTTGCTGACAATCAGAACTCGTTCTCCATATACGGTTACCAATTTGTCATCTCTTATGAACTTCAGTTTCTGATGAAGTGTTGAAGTAATTGCCCCAGCCTCATGAATCCATGGGCGACCTAGCAAACAATTGTATTGTGCTGGAATGTCCATAACCTGGAAAGTGATTTTGAACGTCTGAGGTCCAATAGTTATGGGAAGATCTACTTCTCCGAAAACTGACTTTCTTGATCCATCAAATGCTTTGACGATGACATGACTTTTTCTTAGAGGGTAATCTGCGAAAGATAATCTTGATAATGTTGATTTAGGCATGACGTTGAGAGAGGATCCGTTGTCTATTAGGACTCCTGTGAGTGTATCACCCATGCAGCCAACTGAGATGTGAAGTGGAAGATTGTGGTCCACTCCTTCTTGTCATGCCCCAAATTTGTCCTACCCTTTAACTTCTAATTGGCTTAGGCTTTGCATTCATGTACATACATCACCTAGGTCCTAATCCATACTCATGCATGCATATCATTGGTGCTATTCAAAGGCTGGCAAGGAAGAGCCTTATTGCAAAGGAGTTTTATCAGAGAATAAGCAGACTGAGGTATAATCATGTGGCTCTATGTTCATTGAAGTCCTCCTGGATTGGGGTGTCTCTCTGCTTCAAATCAGGGCATTGATTAGAGGGTACAAGCTTACAAATCATCTGGTTCTTTAAATCAGGGTTTCTTTGACCAAAGTCAACCAGTTGACTTTCTGGTCAACATTTAATCAGAAGTGGCTTCTATGTGTGGAAAACTTCTCATACTGACTGTGTGGATGTGTTTGTTTGACTGGATGTGAGTGGAAGAGATTTAATCGGGAATTTCATCAATAGTCGGAAAAATCGGAACAGTTGACTTTTCGGTCAAAATCGGGAAAATCATTCAAATATTGACTTTTGGTGGAAAATTAATCAAGAAAAGTCGAAGAATGGATAAAATCGGTAGTTCGGCAAAAAGTTGGAAAAAATAGAAAAAAGACATTCCAACACTTAGAAAAATTTTTGATGTCTTAAATCTTGTTGAGCAGTCCACTTCAGCACCAGATTACACGTGGCAAACGACATTTTCCGGAAAAGTTTCCAACATCAAAGTTGTTCCTCTCATGGAGGAGAACAACTTTGTAGTTGGACACTTTTTCATTTGAAGCTTGTATGAAGAGTTAAAGTGGCGTGAAGTTGCTGGAAACTCATTTGAATCAAGTCACATTCCAGGTCACCAGTCAGGTCATGACCTGGCATTTTCACAAACACATGGCATGCCAAATATCCAGCCAGTTTTAGAGCTCTACAGAAGTGCTATGAATGCAAACTTGGTATCATTCTCTTCCTTGCCATCTCCTCTATCCATTGAAACAAGAATGGGTACAATTGGACAAATATTGAGTGAGATACAAGCCTTCAAAATGGTGCCCCAACCCTGACCAAACTCTGCAGGCAGCCGTGACACAGAATTCTGGGCATGCAACGCATTTCAGCAAACACATGGTGGGCCAAATGTCAAGGCCTATTTCTTCCTCCACAAGTCTCTATCTTAAACAAGCCCAGTTCTAAGCTATTCCTTGCCATGTCCTCTATCCAATGAGACCATTATCACTGATTTTGGACATGTATTGATCGAGATAGAGAGGCTCAAAGTACCACCCTCGCAGAGTCACAATCTGACCATACGTAGGGGACAGCATGCTGCTGGGCGTGTGCAGTGGTAATTGCATGAGTTCAAGGCCATTTTTCTCATACTTCTAAGCCGTACCTTGAGATATTTTCAACACCAATTGTTCTATCCCATGCCCTCTTCGCTATGACAGTAATATTGCATCATTTGGTCCCCCATGGCATGAGATATGAAGGCATAAAGTGGCTACTGTGGGCATGTCAAAGACAGTGCATTTGCTGCAGCATTATGCATGAATTGTTCAACATATTGTCTCTATAGGCCATTAATTACCATGCAAGCCTTATTCCATTGAAGTTTGCATGAAGCCATGCATGTTGCAAAACTATTCACAAAGCTACACAACCATTGCAACACTACAACACAAGCTAAAGTCCCACATTGGAGAAATGGAAAAAGTGGTGTTGCAAGTCCCACATTGGAGAAGTGGAAAAAGTTGTATTGCAAGCTACACAAGTCAAGTCCCACACTCAAGAATTGTGAATCACAAACCAATGGTTGGCAATATAAATAGAATGAAGTGAGAATGAAGTGTATGAGTTTCTATTTATATTGCCAACCATTGGTTTGTGATTCACAATTCTTGAGTGTGGGACTT